>NC_048569.1:6848825-7101325 GCF_013265735.2 Oncorhynchus mykiss | reverse complement strand
TTGTGTTCCTTGTTTTCAAAAACCGACACATCTTTAAGATAGTTTCACATTTCTCTGCCTCGTAAGGAGGGTTGCATTATGAAAGTTCACAGTAAGTAATGGACCTACCAAATTAGTTCTAGGGGTATTTTTTTTTATACTGATATGCATTTTGTATATTAATTATTAAGTGGTTCAAACTTTAGAAGGAAAAAAATGCAACTGAATTTTAATGCAACTGAATTAAGTTACAAACCATAGTGTCGTCTCCTAATACTGTCCTCCCTTCCACTGACTGTTATGTTCAGCTCATAGTGTCTCCTCTTACTGTCCTCCCTTCTACTGACTGTCATGTTCAGCTCATAGTGTCTCCTGTTACTGTCCTCCCTTCCACTGACATTCTGTTATGTTCAGCTCATAGTGTCTCCTGTTATGTTCAGCTCATAGTGTCTCCTGTTACTGTCCTCCCTTCCACTGACTGTTATGTTCAGCTCATAGTGTCTCCTGTTACTGTCCTCTCTTCCACTGACTGTTATGTTCAGCTCATAGTGTCTCCTGTTACTGTCCTCTCTTCCACTGACTGTTATGTTCAGCTCATAGTGTCTCCTGCTACTGTCCTCCCTTCCACTGACTGTTATGTTCAGCTCATAGTGTCTCCTGTTACTGTCCTCTCTTCCACTGACATTCTGTTATGTTCAGCTCATAGTGTCTCCTGTTACTGTCCTCTCTTCCACTGACTGTTATGTTCAGCTCATAGTGTCTCCTGTTACTGTCCTCTCTTCTACTGACTGTTATGTTCAGCTCATAGTGTCTCCTGTTATGTTCAGCTCATAGTGTCTCCTGTTACTGTCCTCCCTTCCACTGACATTCTGTTATGTTCAGCTCATAGTGTCTCCTGTTACTGTCCTCTCTTCCACTGGCTGTTATGTTCAGCTCATAGTGTCTCCTGTTATGTTCAGCTCATAGTGTCTCCTGTTACTGTCCTCCCTTCCACTGACATTCTGTTATGTTCAGCTCATAGTGTCTCCTGTTACTGTCCTCCCTTCCACTGACTGTTATGTTCAGCTCATAGTGTCTCCTGTTATGTTCAGCTCATAGTGTCTCCTGTTACTGTCCTCCCTTCCACTGACTGTTATGTTCAGCTCATAGTGTCTCCTGTTACTGTCCTCTCTTCCACTGACTGTTATGTTCAGCTCATAGTGTCTCCTGTTACTGTCCTCCCTTCTACTGACTGTCATGTTCAGCTCATAGTGTCTCCTGTTACTGTCCTCCCTTCCACTGACTGTTATGTTCAGCTCATAGTGTCTCCTGTTACTGTCCTCCCTTCCACTGACTGTTATGTTCAGCTCATAGCTCTTTTATTTGTCTTTCTGTTGTCTGATGGTCAAACCAAGAGTGGACAACCCCTCCCTCCCACTCTTCAGTTAATGTCACCTCTCCCAGCTCTTACTGACACCTACCCTGTCGTGCTGTATCCAGCATCCTCACCCACAGACGGACCGGACTGGACCAAATCTAAACCCTATTATAGACGTATGTTTCCCAGGTTTGAATCGTACAGTTAGTAGAGCAGTACAATACAAAGATATATTATACTGTGCTCTACTGCACTGTACTGAACTTTACTCTACCCTACTGTGCTGTGGTGTCCGAACTTGTGAAACACGAGGAAAATTACTTTCATATCCATAATTCGACTCACTACTACCAGGTGGATATCACAAAATTGTGAAGGAAAAAAACGGTTTTAAAAGTAAAAAAAATTAAATAAAAAAAACTTGGAAATCCGTGTCGAAGTGTTACTGTGGAATTACCCTGTTCAGTCTTGACCTGAATGTTCACATTGTTTGCTTTGCAGTTGTGGGATATTTTGCTACAAGACTGTAAGGTCTATTTCCAATGCGGTGGTTCCTCTTGTTAGCCTTCTTTTTGTTTCGGGCCAAGTAGAGAACATTAAGGTGGTGTTGCTAATTGGTTTTGTTTCCCCATTTTTCCATCACAAAACCATTTTGGAAACTGTAGCCTATTATTTGTAGACTGTTGCTCCATTGCAGACCCATTGTGTCTTGTTGCTATTCAAAATGAAACCTTGAACCTTCTTCCATTTTTGTTTTTTGTTCCAGATATGGATGAGAGGTCATGTGTGCTGTCCAGCTAAGGGCCCTGGTCGCCCCCCCATCCCCCCGCTGCACGTTGTCGTGAGCATGTACCGTAGGAACGGTCTCTCGGATGGCGCCAGCATTAACTCCGCCTCCTCAGTGGTAAGAACAAGGACTGATTCTACTTCAGCCAAAATTTGATAGGAGTGACATCGAGCCTATCTTAAGTACTGATCTGAACACACTGAATGGAAAGGTAAACTCAGCACAAAAAAAAAGAAAGAGGCCTTTCTACTGACTCTGGAAAAACACTAAAAGAAAGATGCCCAGGGTCTGTGCTCATCTGCGTGATCGTGCCTTAGGCATGTTGCAAGGAGGCATGAGGACTGCAGATGTGGCCAGGGAAATAAATCGCAATGTCTGTACTGTGAGACGCCTAAGACAGCGCTACAGGGAGACAGGACGGACAGCTGATCATCCTCGCAGTGGCAGACCACGTGTAACAACACCTGCACAGGATCGGTACATCCGAACATCACACCTGCGGGACAGGTACAGGATAGCAACAACTGCCAGAGTTACACCAGGAATGCATAATCCCTCCATCAGTGCTCAGACTGTCTGCAATAGGCTGAGAGAGGCTGGACTAAGGGCTTGTAAAGGCAGGTCCTCACCAGACCTCACCGGCAACAACGTCGCCTATGGGCACAAACCCACCGTCGCTGGACCAGACAGGACTGGCAGAAAGTGCTCTTCTCTGACGAGTCGCGGTTGTGTCTCACTTGGGGTGATGATCGGATTCACCTTTATTGTCGATGGAATGAGCGTTACACCGAGGCCTGTACTCTGGAGCGGGATCGAGGTGGAGGGTCCATCATGGTCTGGGGCAGTGTGTCACAGCATCATTGGACTGAGCTTGTTGTCATTGCAGGCAATCTCAATGCTGTGCGTTACAGGGAAGACATCCTCCTCCCTCATGTGGTACCCTTCCTGCAGACTCATCCTGATATGACGTTCCAGCATGACAATGCCATCAGCCATACTGCTCGTTCTGTGCCTGAGTTCCTGCAAAACAGGAATGTCAGTGCTGTGCCATGGCCAGCAAAGAACCCGGATCTCAATCCCATTGAGCACGTCTGGGATCTGTTGGATCGGAGGGTGAGGGCTAGGGCCATTACCAACAGAAATGTCCGGGAATTTGCAGGTGCCATGGTGGAGGAGTGGGGTAACATCTCACAGCAAGTACTGGCAAATCTAGTGCAGTCCATGAGGAGGAGATGCACTGCAGTACTTAATGCACCTGGTGGCCACACCAGATACTGACTGTCACTTTTGATTTTGAACCCCCCCTTTGTTCAGAGACACATTATTCAATTTCTGTTAGTCACATGTCTGTGGAACTTGTTCAGTTTGTCTGTTGATGAACCTTGTTATGTTCATACAAATATTTACACGTGATAAGTTTGCTGAAAATAAACGCAGTTGACACTGTCTGAAGCATATCACCATGGAGACAAAGCCTCCTTGAACTACAGTACCAGTCAAAAGTTTGGACACATCTACTCATTCAATGTGTTTTTCCTTCTTTTTTTTAATACTATTTTCAACATTGAAGAATAGTGAAGACATCAACACTATGAAATAACACATATGGAATCATGTAGTACCCAAAAAAGTGTTAAACAAATCAAAATATATTTTATATTTGAGATTGTTCGAAGTAGCCACCCTTTGCCTTGATGACAGCTTTGCACACTCTTGGAATTCTCTCAACCAGCTTCATGAGGTAGTCACCTGGAATGCATTTCAATTAACAGGTGTGCGTTGTTAAAATGTATTTGTGTAATTTCCTTACTAAATGTGTTTGAGCCAATAAGTTGTTGTGACAAGGTAGGGGTGGTTATACAGAAGACAGAATCAGGCTTTCATGGTGGAATTGCTGCAAAGAAACCACTACTAAAGGAAACCAACAAGAAGAAGAGACTTGCTTTGGCCAAGAAACACGAGCAATGGACATTAGACCTGTGGAAATCTGTCCTTTTGGTCTGATGAGTCCAAATTTGAGATTTTTGGTTCCAACTGTGTCTTTGTGAGACGCAGAGTAGGTGAACGGATGATTTCTGCATGTGTGGTCCCCACTGTGAAGCATGGAGGAGGAGGTGTGATGGTGTGGGGGTGTTTTGCTGGTGACACTGTCTGATTTATTTAGAATTCAATTAACTAGGCAAGTCAGTTAACTTCTTGGCGCACCCATCCCTTTAGCGGGATAATTTTCGTCAACATCCGCTGATTTGCAGAGTGCCAAATTCAAATTAAATTACTAAGAATATTTAATTTTCATGAAATCACAAGTGCAAGATAGCAAAACACAGCTTAGCTTGTTGTTAATCCACCTGGCGTGTCAGATTTCAAAAAAAGCTTTTTGGCGAAAGCTATCCAAGCGTTTATGTAAGGACATCTCTCTCAGCAGACAAAACATTACAAACAGCTAGCAGCAAAGTAGATTGGTCAGAAAAGCAATCACTTACCTTTGATCTTTGAATGTTTGCACTCACGAGACTCCCAGTTACACAATAAATGTTCCTTTTGTTCCATAAAGATTATTTTTATATCCAAAATACCTCCAGTTGGTTGGCGCGTTATGTTCAGAAATCCGCTCGAGCGGTCACGACAAAAATTCCAAATAGTATCCGTAAAGTTCGTAGAAACATGTCAAATGTTTTTTATAATCAATCCTCAGGTTGTTTTTACAATATATAATCGATAATATTTCAACCGGACTGTAGCTTCTTCAATAGGAGAGAAAGAGAAAATGTCTACTCCACTCTGTTGGCGCATTTCAAAACGCTGCTGGCACCCAGCCTTCCAATGACGCAATGTGATCTTTCTCGCTCATTTTTCAGAATAAAAGCCTGAAACTATGTCTAAAGACTGTTCACACCATGTGGAAGCCATAGGAAAAGGAATATGGTTGACATCCCTTTAAATGGAGGGAAGGCATGCAATGGAACAGAGCTTTCAGGAAAACAGCACTTCCTAGTTGGATTTTCCTCAGGTTTTCGCCTGCAATATCAGTTCTGTTATACTCAGACAATATTTTGACAGTTTTGGAAACTTTAGAGTGTTTTCTATCCTAATCTGACAATTTTATGCATATTCTAGATTCTGGGCCTGAGAAATAGGCAGTTTCATTTTGGTACATATTTCATCCAAACATCTAAATGCTGCCCCCTACACTCAAGAGGTTAACCAGCATGGCTACCACAGCATTCTGCAGCGATACACCATCCCATCTGGTTTGCGCTTCGTGGGACTATCATTTGTTTACACTCCAGGCTGTGTAAGGGCTATTTGACCAAGAAGAGTGATGGAGTGCTGCAGCAGATGACCTGGCCTTCACAATCACCTGACCGTCAACCCAACTGAGATGGTTTGCGATGAGTTGAACTGCAGAGTGAAGGATAAGCATGCAACAAGTGCTCAGCATATGTAGGAACTCCTTCAAGACTGTTGGAAAAGCATTCCAGGTGAAGCTGGTTGAGAGAATGCCAAGAGTGTGCAAAGCTGTCAAGGCAAAGGGGGGCTTCTTTGAAGAATCTAAAATAAATTTGGATTTTTACACCTTTTTTTTTTGGTTACTACATGATTCCATATGTGTTATTTCGTAGTTTGACTGTCTTCACTATTATTCTACAATGTAGAAAATTGTCAAAATAATGAGAAACCTTTTGAATGTGTAGGTGTGTCCAGGAAGTGTTTCCCAATCAACACTTCTATAGTGTCTTGTAAATGTCCATGTACAGATGGCGTGACTGTTGGGATTGTTTGTTGCTCTGCATTTACTCTTACTTTGTCTCTGAAGCTTATTTCTTTATCTAATATTGATCGTTGTGTATCTGATTCATCACGTCTCTGTATCTGTTAAATTCATGTATTTTTTGCTTTCGGCCCACCTCCAATTGGTCAATCTTTTTAAAATGAACGCACAAGAAAATATTTTTGTCTGTTGGGTTAATTTAAATTGTTTAGTTTTGTCTTGCTTCTTCTGCATATCCCCCTCACAACACGTACCAATCTATGTTTTTCTTTTGTGAACTCAGGGAAGCAGCAGCTCGGACTCTCTGGATGGGCCGGGCTTGGACTTCTCCAAGAGTTACGATGCCGTTGTGTTTGACGTGCTGAAGGTGACGCCCGAGGAGTTTGCTGTGAGTACAGCCAAAGATACCCAGAAGACATGCCTCGACGGAGATGTTATATCACTGTATTGTTTAATTTAAATCAAATCAAATCCAATTTTATTTGTCACATACACATGGTTAGCAGATGTTAATGCGAGTGTAGCGAAATACTTGTTATTAATTGAATATTCTGTTGAATGTGAAACCGGAGACTCTTCTGGCCCGAGAGCACCGTTTAGGCCTTGTGATGTACGGCAGCTCTTTAACTGCACCAATTAGGAATTATAATGCATTATTTTCCTCTGTGGATGTCCTTCAAAGTAATCCACAGCCATTTACTCCTACCTAGACATGCATTACTCTTCTGTATATTTGGGAGGTTTGAATAGCGTTCTTCTTCTTCTTGTTATTTTAGGGTCAAATCACATTGATGGATGCTCCAGTATTCAAAGCAATACATCCAGAGGTAAGAGAAAAACCCTGTTTCCTAACAACGTGTTATTAGAGTGGATGTGCAAAAAGATCAAAGCATACCTTGATTTTTAAAGACCTGTGTGTGTGTGTGTGTGTGTTCGTCCACAATGATATGCATGATTTGAGTGGAACGAAGGTTCAGCTGTTGTAAATGACAATGTCGTCTGATCCAGACCAGTTTTACAGGTGTTCTGTTTCCATGTCATTAATACATAATGCTGGATGCTGCACTACCTAGCCATCTTGTATTTTCTTAGGGCCCCTAAAAAAAAGGCTGACGCCGGCTCTGACTGCATGGGTGGGGTATGGATGGGAGTACGTAGACCCACGAGCTACTGCGACCCCCCCCCCCCCCCCCCCCCCATCCCATCCCCATCCCCGGTCAAACTGAAGGTTCCATGTCATGTTGATGAGAAGCATCATATTATTACATTTCTTGTACTTGATGAAAGTCATATTAGGGGATTCACTGTGTATCACTGCATGACAGACAACCTCGGACCCCCCCCCCCCGATGATGCACTGTATTCCGTGTTGCAGAAAGTTATTTTATGTCTGCGTGATAGAAAATAAAGTCCAAGGCACTGGGCAATCAAACTATTACCCTTCAGAAGGGAGGAGAGTGGCAATGAAGATCAAATGTATGCAGTCAGTAGTTAGATTGGGGGCGGGGAGAAAAATAAAACCACTCATTTGGAAAGCGGTACATTTTCCATACATGATTTGTGTCCCGTTTTGCCAGGGCAGATCTGAGAGAACTCCTCAAGCCTGACCTTGCGCAACAAGTTCCCTTCGTACGTCTGTGAGAATCCAGAAAAGGCTCAGTCTACGTGAGAAGACGCTGGAACGCGCCGAGGTTCCAAGCGTCTGAAGTGTAAAGTGCATGACGGCACTGGGTATCGTTAATGAGTAACAGTCACCAATGCGGGAAAAAAAAAACGAGCCTAGTTTCACTAATCAAATGCTTTGTTCCCATCCAACTCTTCTCCTCTGAGCCTTCAGGAGTAGCAGAGGTTTATGCTGTTCTCATGAGTCAAGGCGGGCCTTTTAATTGGAGCCAGTGTCTTGGTTATGCTCAAGATGCTAGAATTGCTGACAACTCGTCCAGTGAGATTCAAACACCTGCTCTTTGCCAATACGTAAACATTCAGAGACAAACATATTAAAACCATCGTAATGGTGAAATTAATACTGCGTTTGTTTTATTTGGACGTGGACAATGTACAGCAACAAAAAAGCATACGTAGAGGTGCAACCTAATTCACTGTACATCTGCAGTCCGTGGGCAGGTGAGCATAGAAACATCGACAAAAGGGACCTTCAAAATAGTGACAACTGATTGTTTACCACTTCAGTCCTCCTGAGATTAAAATGAAGCTAGTTTACAGTCTGTGTTTAAGGGCCCCTGATTGAAATGTTATCCATTTCAGTGTCACGTGTAGCGTGGATTCCACTTGACAGGGGATCGCAGTAGGATATGTACAGCTAGCTGCTCAGTACTTGACAGGGATCGCAGTAGGATATGTACAGCTGCTCAGTACTTGACAGGGATCGCAGTAGGATATGTACAGCTAGCTGCTCAGTACTTGACAGGGATCGCAGTAGGATATGTACAGCTAGCTGCTCAGTACTTGACAGGGATCGCAGTAGGATATGTACAGCTGCTCAGTACTTGACAGGGATCGTAGTAGGATATGAACAGCTGCTCAGTACTTGACAGGGATCGCAGTAGGATATGAACAGCTGCTCAGTACTTGACAGGGATCGCAGTAGGATATGTACAGCTGCTCAGTACTTGACAGGGATCGCTGTAGGATATGAACAGCTGCTCAGTATTTGACAGGGATCGCAGTAGGATATGAACAGCTGCTCAGTACTTGACAGGGATCGCAGTAGGATATGTACAGCTGCTCAGTACTTGACAGGGAACGCAGTAGGATATGTACAGCTAGCTGCTCAGTACTTGACAGGGATCGCAGTAGGATATGTACAGCTAGCTGCTCAGTACTTGACAGGGATCGCAGTAGGATATGTACAGCTAGCTGCTCAGTACTTGACAGGGATCGCAGTAGGATATGAACAGCTGCTCAGTACTTGACAGGGATCGCACTAGGATATGAACAGCTGCTCAGTACTTGACAGGGATCGCAGTAGGATATGAACAGCTGCTCAGTACTTGACAGGGATCGCAGTAGGATATGTACAGCTGCTCAGTACTTGACAGGGATCGCAGTAGGATATGTACAGCTAGCTGCTCAGTACTTGACAGGGATCGCAGTAGGATATGAACAGCTGCTCAGTACTTGACAGGGATCGCAGTAGGATGGGTACAGCTGCTCAGTACTTGACAGGGATCGCAGTAGGATATGAACAGCTGCTCAGTACTTGACAGGGATCGCAGTAGGATATGAACAGCTGCTCAGTACTTGACAGGGATCGCAGTAGGATATGAACAGCTGCTCAGTACTTGACAGGGATCGCAGTAGGATGGGTACAGCTGCTCAGTACTTGACAGGGATCGCAGTAGGATGGGTACAGCTGCTCAGTACTTGACAGGGATTGCAGTAGGATGGGTACAGCTGCTCAGTACTTGACAGGGATCGCAGTAGGATGGGTACAGCTGCTCAGTACTTGACAGGGATCGCAGTAGGATGGGTACAGCTGCTCAGTACTTGACAGGGATCGCAGTAGGATGGGTACAGCTGCTCTGTACTTGCCATTTAGCTGTTTAGAAGAAATAACCGCCTCACTCCATTTCTGAAGTGTCTAAAACTATATTTAAAAAAATAATAATAATAAATTGGGCAGAGGTCAATGCAGAGTGTGACTCTGCATATCAACAAGACATGATTATATTTTCCCCAGCCCCTTGACAACTGTCTACTTTTATAACGTCAGTTATTTGGAAAGAAAGTAGAGATTCCTTGGTGTAGACGACAAAATATAGTGGCCTGGCAATGTTTTAACAGCCTACCTGGCAACATTTTCACAGATTACGTTTCTACGCTGTTTGGGGAGGAACAAAATGACATGTCAGGGTCAGTTGATATCTGTAGATCGTGTACAAACGAGAGCGGGTCAAAGGCAATTACGGGAATGATTTAAACGCCCAGTTAAGACTAACCTCCCTGATGGATGTTGGCCTTGTGAACAAGACTCTAAATCCCACCTCAACACAGCCCTGAGGTGTTTGTTTTTTCTTCCAAATAGAACGAATTGTTTGGGAGAAACGTGGCAAGGGACCTTTTAAAATGTATTCTGCTCCAAAGAATCTCAACAGTTTGCCGCCCAATTAAGAAGGATGATATTTAACACTGGAAAAATCTGGTAATTAAAGTGTATAAATTTCCCAGCAGCCTAAACTCTAACAAGCCTGACTATTCTAACACCATAATAGGTGCCAGACACCCCTGGGTTTCTCTAGCTGAAAATAAATAAATGGACTAAGTAGCCTAGCTTAAACACAGATTTGAACTCCAATAAGATTATATGAACTTAATACATGTTGACAAAGTCTTTACTTGAGTGAAAATGAAATCCACTCGCTGACAACTGCCCTTCTAATGGTTGTTTAAAAAAAAATATGTTATAATTGTAGTCACCTTATAAAAACTGCCTCAGCCCTAGGGACTGTTCATACACCTTCGGACCTAAAAACATAATTTAAGCTGTAAAATTATGCCCATGTTCAAATAATGAGTTGCTGTAAACCATTGCAGCCTGCTGTCATGTTTTCCTATGGGGGTAATGGATTGGAATAGGTATGTCTGCTGCTTCAGCAACAGCTAATGGGGATCCAAATAAAATACTAAATGTTTTGTTTTGTTGTTTTTTTGTTCAGGGATGTAGATATGTACATATACTGTAGGTAGGAATAAAGTGACTAGGCAACAGGATAGATAATTTAACAGTAACGACAGTGTATGTGATGAGTCAAAAGAGTTGCAAAAAAGGGTCAATGGAGGTAGCTATTGGTTAACTATTTAACTAACTATTTATCAGTCGTATGGCTTGAGGGTAGAAGCTGTTCAGGGTCCTGTTGGTTCCAGACTTGGTGCATCGGTACCGCTTGCCATGGGGTAGCAAAGAGAACAGTCTGTGACTTGGTTGGTTGGAGTCTTTGACAATTTTTTAAAAAGGCTTTCCTCTGACACCTCCTGGTATAGAGGTCCTGCATGGCAGCGAGTTTGGCCCCAGTGACATACTGGGCCGTACGCACTACCCTGTGTAGCACCTTGTTGTCGGATGCCAAGCCATTGCCATACCAGGTGGTGATGCGGCCAGTGAAGATCTCAATGGTGCAGCTGTATAACATTTTGAGGATCTGAAAGCCCATGCCAAATCTTTTCAGCCTCCTGAGGGGGAAGAGGTGTTGTCTTGCCTTGTTCACAAGTTGGTGTGTGTCTGTAGGGACCATGATAATTCCTTAGTCATGTGGATACCGAGGAACTTGACGCTTTCTACACGCTTCACGGGTCAATGTTCACGCCCTGTCAATGTGCTCGGCCC
Source organism: Oncorhynchus mykiss (assembly GCF_013265735.2). Taxonomy (NCBI): domain Eukaryota; kingdom Metazoa; phylum Chordata; class Actinopteri; order Salmoniformes; family Salmonidae; genus Oncorhynchus; species Oncorhynchus mykiss. The sequence continues at coordinate 7,090,086 of NC_048569.1, read as the reverse complement.
TTCATCTCCTGTAGTCCACGATCAGCTCTTTGTCTTGCTGATGTTGATGGAGAGGTTGTTGTTCTGGCACCACACTGCCAGGTCACTGACCTCCCTATAGGCTGTCTCATTGTCGTCGGTGATCAGGACAACCACCGTCGTGTCAACCTAATGATGGTGTTGGAGTCGTGCGCAGCCACACAGTCATGAGGTGAACAGGGAGTACAGGAGGGGACTAAGCACGCATCTCTGATGGGCCAGTGTGGTGTATGTTTTGTTGGTTTCTCTACCCACTTGGGGCGGACCGTCAGGAAGACCAGGATCCAGTTGCAGAGGGAGGTCATTTAGTCCCAGGGTCCTTCGCTCACTGATTGAGCTTGGAGGGCACTATGATGTTGAATGCTGAGCTGTAGTCATTGAACAGCATTCTCACATAACTGTTCCTCCAGGTGGTACTGGGCAGTGATGAGTGCAGTAGAGATTGCGTCACCTGTGGATCTGTTGTGTTGTAATGGGAATTGGAGTGGGTCCAGAGTGTCTGGGATGATGGTGTTGATGTGAGACATGACTAGCCTTTCCAAGATGTGAGTGCTACGGGACGATTAGTCATTGAGACTGGGTTACGTTGGCGTTCTTGGGCACAAGGGAATATAGTGGTCTGCTTGAACCATGTAGGTATTACTCCACAATCCTGGAATTGGAATTTTGGTTTACTTCCTGAAATGGAATTGACCGCAACTCTGTCGAATGGTGAATCCAATGAGTGACGTGGCCGCTGTGCAGCCCGAGTGACGTGGCCGCTGTGCAGCCCGAGTGACGTGGCCGCTGTGCAGCCCGAGTGACGTGGCCGCTGTGCCAGCCCGAGTGACGTGGCCGCTGTGCCAGCCCGAGTGACGTGGCCGCTGTGCCAGCCCGAGTGACGTGGCCGCTGTGCCAGCCCGAGTGGCGTGGCCGCTGTGCCAGCCCGAGTGGCGTGGCCGCTGTGCCAGCCCGAGTGGCGTGGCCGCTGTGCCAGCCCGAGTGGCGTGGCCGCTGTGCCAGCCCGAGTGGCGTGGCCGCTGTGCCAGCCCGAGTGGCGTGGCCGCTGTGCCAGCCCGAGTGGCGTGGCCGCTGTGCAGCCCGAGTGGCGTGGCCGCTGTGCAGCCCGAGTGACGTGGCCGCTGTGCAGCCCGAGTGGCGTGGCCGCTGTGCAGCCCGAGTGGCGTATACATTTTTCTGGTATACTGTATGAAACTGTATCAACAGGTAGTAGAGAATTCTCCTTCATGGATCTGAATTCTGAGTTGTATCTTCTTCCTCTCCCTTGTAGACGAATGGGCGAGTACCGCTCGTCGTGTGTTGTATTTAGCAACACTTTTTAAAGACTCTGACAGATGATTTTTATACACAAATATCGCTTGGATGACATTGCACATTACCCAATAGAATAAATAATAAACAGATAGTGTGTCTAGATGCTGTGAAACAACACCATAAATCACTGCTGTGCAATATACTGGCACGGTGCACAGTAAAACTCAATAGCCCTGAAATTGCGTCATATTTCAATGTCTGGCGATAGTTTGTGAAGCGTTGACGTAAGCTCTTGTCAGATACTGTACATGTCACACTCACTGGTTTATTAGTGACCGCAGGGATGTTGCAATTCAACTGTTTCCTCGCTCCCATCTTTCCTCAGGAGGAACAAACCTATTGTACCTGTTAACAATAGGAAATTAAATATACATTCTATGAACGTGAACGCGTCATGCAACATAATGTACTAGTCACTCCTTTTCAGACTCTCACTCACTCACTCACTCACTCACTCACTCACTCACTCCCTCCAGTGGTCCCTCTCCAATTACTTCTTAACCTACTGACTCCGTTGGTACTTCCTTCGTTTATACAGATGTAAAGTGAGAAGTCTTCGTAACCTACTGACTCCGTTGGTACTTCCTTCGTTTATAGAGATGGAAAGTGAGAAGTTTACGTCACCTAGGATTTTCAGTTTTTCGAAAACTGCTCTCGACTGCTCATGCAGTAATCTGTTTATTTTAGATGAATCTAACTTGATGCCTAAATGCAAAAATTATTTCAAGATGTATAAATATTAACTGGTGCCCATTTAAAAGTGAACACATTACCAGCCTCTCTTCGCAGCTGCTTAGGGCATCACCCTTCTGGAAGTCAGCTCAGAACTTTGGAGGTTTTGAGCAAATTCACAAGGCAAGGCAACATCTGTTAAACTAATGCTGTCATGGCAACAGTGATTTGAGAGACTGAAGATCATTTTGAGTCCTAGGGGTTATAAAGTACCACTAAAGAGAGTTTAACCTTGTCAACATTGACTGACTGTCCTAGTTTTCTTCCTTTTTTTTCTCCAGACCTGTGGAACAAAACATTGATTTCTTGTAGTAGATCAAGATATTTCAATTCAAGGTCTGTATGAGAATCGTGCCATTTTTGCATGCACAGCCGCAATCCCTTGTTTATTGAGCCGTGTAGAAGATACTCAAGTAGCAACAAAGCAATGGAAAACTAACTAACTAAATACATCTCTTCACAGCAGAAATATATTCGATTAAACTAGAATAGAAGTGCTCTGACCGCTTCGCTGACTATTCACACCCTGTCATTGTTTAGGTGCTGAATATCCAAGTGGTTGTTTGTTTTTAATGTATAGCAATTTGCTAGATGACTTAATTTAGACTTTAGGAATCTTCCACATTGTTATGGTGAAAATATCCACGTTTTTATTGTGCTTCGTTTTCGTCCATCTTTGTCACCGTAGGTCTAAACTATTCTATTAGTTCCTACTCCCCTGCAAACAATGATGTACTCAGGGTGTGAAAAATGTGTTCCTTTTTGTAGACTTTACTTTTTTGTTGTTGTCATGTTGACTGGCCTTCAGCAGTACCAAGTGATGGTGCGGGGGAAGGACTCTATTTGTACAGAGTGGGTTGGTATATGTCAGTGGTCCCCTTGCACCGGGAAGGTGGTCTTGGGCCCTGGTCATACAGCCAACCACCTGCCAACCCTCTGACCACTACAGCAACTGGCTGTGGAGACTATTTACTGAATGTTGTGGACGGAAAAGGGAGTATTGATGGGTTGTTTTTTCCCCTTCTCGTACGTCACGGTGAATACTGGAAACGCTTTCTCAGCTTGACATGGGTTTGCCAGGTCTTGAATCTGAGTTGTCCAAAGTTAAGGGCAAAGATGCCATAGGGAGTCTTGTTCTTTTGTTGATGAACAACGGATCTGAGCTATAGAAAGGCAGAATGTAAGTCTTCACATATAGAACACATTGTGCATGCATTTACAATGGCTCCACACGTTGTCCAACCCCCTCGCAGTAAGAGCACTCTGTGAAAGAGAATCCACCATCTACTTCCTGTATACAGTACAGTAAACGTGGCTTAAATGCAGAAGTGGTTATTTTCTGTCATGGCCACTTCCTACCCTTTGTTGCTTTCTTTCTTTCTACAAGGAAAATAGTTTTTTTAAGAGCACAACTCAGCCAATGTGGTAAGAGCACAACTCAGCCAATGGGGTAAGAGCACAACTCAGCCAATGTGGTAAGAGCACAACTCAGCCAATGTGGTAAGAGCACAACTCAGCCAATGTGGTAAGAGCACAACTCAGCCAATGTGGTAAGAGCACAACTCAGCCAATGTGTTAAGTTTTGAGGTGAGACGTCTCCGGCCTATCACTTTACCCACATGGCAACGGTCCGACAAGAGTTAAGAAAACCTGCTGATTCAGGGGGGAAAGAGTTGTAACTTATAAATCTGTTCCCTGTACGGCATGTCCTATAAAGTCAGACGAATAGATGGAGGTGGAAAGTCAATATAAATATGATTATTTATTTTTACCTGCGAGATCAGACATCAAAAGTCAGCGAGTGGAATTTCCCATAAAGGAAAGGAGTTCACTGTTAAATCGTGTCGTCTCCTCCCAACATGGGAGCTTTCTGAGTGTTCCAGGACTTGGAATGAGATTAATGAAGGAGGTGGGAGATTCCCACCAAATACATGGGTGGTGATGGGAGGGGGTGGGATGAGGTAGTGTGTCTGTGTGAAAGCCTGCATCATACTCTGGAACCGGAATCTAGTTTTTTTTTGCGAACACCTTTTTTTGTGTGTGAAGAATTACTTTGTACAGAAGCTTTTGTCTCAGCTGTCTGTTTTTGAAAAAGCAGATGAGAGAATGTGTGATTAAATGTTTAGCCTTTTTTTTACTGCAGCTGCTAGCTGGGATTGTGTGTACATTTTGACTATCTCTTGTAAAGGTCCAATGTAATTTAAGAAACCGTTTGACAGTGTGAATTTATGGCCACTGTTCTAATTTAAATAATCTGATCATAAATTGCTGCTCTCCCTGTTGCTCATTTTATTAGCACCCCCTACTTCCCATACCATAGTTTGAAATCTTTTTCTACTTCCTAGACACTGTATATACTCTACCTTGATAATAAAACAAGTGTAGAAAATTCCTATACCTGGGTATTGTCTGGAGTAGAGATAAAGGGGAGTTTGCGGGAGAGGCCTCCTGTTTAGTGGGGAGCGTGAGGCCTCCTGTTGAAGGGGGAGCGTGAGGCCTCCTGTTAAGTATCACAATCCCGGGCAGTATCACAACCGGTCATGATTGGGAGTTCCTTAAATGCCGCACAATTGACCCAGCCATCGTCTGAGTTAGGGGAGGGTTTGGCTGAGGGGGCTTTACTTGGCTCACTGCGCTTTAGCGACTCCTTGTGGTGGGCCAGGCGCCTGCAGGCTGATTCCTGTTGTCAGTTGAACTGTTTTTCCTCTGACACATTGGTGCGGCTGGCTTCCGGGTTAAGCTGGCAGGTGTTAAGAAGCGCGGTTTGGCGGTCATGTTTTAAAGGACGCATGATTCGACCTTCGCCTCCCGAGTCGGATGGGGAGTTGCAGCGATGAGACGAGAGAAATTGAGGAAAATGGTGTAAAAATGTGAAATAAAGCAGCACTTTGAATGTCCTGAAGACCATAACCTTGGTGATCCTCCCTCCTGTTTTCTGTAATTAGCTGTGAGCTCCAGATGCTGTTTATGAGCTGTTGCTAACACCAACCTGGAGAGGCCCTCAGGCCCTGGTTTATTGAGCTGTTGCTAACACCAACCTGGAGAGGCCCTCAGGCCCTAGTGTATTGAGCTGTTGCTAACACCAACCTGGACAGGCCCTCAGGCCCTAGTGTTTTGAGCTGTTGCTAACACCAACCTGGAGAGGCCCTCAGGCCCTGGTGTATTGAGCTGTTGCTAACCCCAACCTGGAGAGGCTCTCGGGCCCCAGTGTATATAAGTGGGTTTATTTAACAGTTGCCTCTTCTTAATTGGTTGAATTCTTAGAGGATCTTGGCTCAATGGTTTCTCATCGCAAACCAAGGGGAAAATGTGATAAAAAAAAATATATATATACAGTGCCTTGCGAAAGTATTCGGCCCCCTTGAACTTTGCGACCTTTTGCCACATTTCAGGCTTCAAACATAAAGATATAAAACTGTATTTTTTTGTGAAGAATCAACAACAAGTGGGACACAATCATGAAGTGGAACGACATTTATTGGATATTTCAAACTTTTTTAACAAATCAAAAACTGAAAAATTGGGCGTGCAAAATTATTCAGCCCCTTTACTTTCAGTGCAGCAAACTCTCTCCAGAAGTTCAGTGAGGATCTCTGAATGATCCAATGTTGACCTAAATGACTAATGATGATAAATACAATCCACCTGTGTGTAATCAAGTCTCCGTATAAATGCACCTGCACTGTGATAGTCTCAGAGGTCCGTTAAAAGCGCAGAGAGCATCATGAAGAACAAGGAACACACCAGGCAGGTCCGAGATACTGTTGTGAAGAAGTTTAAAGCCGGATTTGGATACAAAAAGATTTCCCAAGCTTTAAACATCCCAAGGAGCACTGTGCAAGCGATAATATTGAAATGGAAGGAGTATCAGACCACTGCAAATCTACCAAGACCTGGCCGTCCCTCTAAACTTTCAGCTCATACAAGGAGAAGACTGATCAAAGATGCAGCCAAGAGGCCCATGATCACTCTGGATGAACTGCAGAGATCTACAGCTGAGGTGGGAGACTCTGTCCATAGGACAACAATCAGTCGTATATTGCACAAATCTGGCCTTTATGGAAGAGTGGCAAGAAGAAAGCCATTTCTTAAAGATATCCATAAAAAGTGTTGTTTAAAGTTTGCCACAAGCCACCTGGGAGACACACTAAACATGTGGAAGAAGGTGCTCTGGTCAGATGAAACCAAAATTGAACTTTTTGGCAACAATGCAAAACGTTATGATTGGCGTAAAAGCAACACAGCTGAACACACCATCCCCACTGTCAAACATGGTGGTGGCAGCATCATGGTTTGGGCCTGCTTTTCTTCAGCAGGGACAGGGAAGATGGTTAAAATTGATGGGAAGATGGATGGAGCCAAATACAGGACCATTCTGGAAGAAAACCTGATGGAGTCTGCAAAAGATCTGAGACTGGGACGGAGATTTGTCTTCCAACAAGACAATGATCCAAAACATAAAGCAAAATCTACAATGGAATGGTTCAAAAATAAACATATGCAGGTGTTAGAATGGCCAAGTCAAAGTCCAGACCTGAATCCAATCGAGAATCTGTGGAAAGAACTGAAAACTGCTGTTCACAAATGCTCTCCATCCAACCTCACTGAGCTCGAGCTGTTTTGCAAGGAGGAATGGGAAAAAATGTCAGTCTCTCGATGTGCAAAACTGATAGAGACATACCCCAAGCGACTTACAGCTGTAATCACAGCAAAAGGTGGCGCTACAAAGTATTAACTTAAGGGGGCTGAATAATTTTGCACGCCCAATTTTTCAGTTTTTGATTTGTTAAAAAAGTTTGAAATATCCAATAAATGTCGTTCCACTTCATGATTGTGTCCCACTTGTTGTTGATTCTTTACAAAAAAATACAGTTTTATATCTTTATGTTTGAAGCCTGAAATGTGGCAAAAGGTCGCAAAGTTCAAGGGGGCCGAATACTTTCGCAAGGCACTGTGTATATATATAAAACTCCCCAGACTTCCTCTATACAGCCTTGTGGGACACGGTTATGTCCTTTATTTTTCCAGAGGAACATCATTTGGCTTAACGTCTCCCTGCAGACGTGCTTGCCTGTGATATCGGAACATCTGTTAAAATATATGGTGGAAAGAAAGGCCAGAGTGGATTGAGGTGGAACTATCGAGTTACAGACGCGCTTGGAAGACTTCTGTTTATGGTTTGTTTTTGTCATTGCAAGTAATGCAATGTGACAGTCCATATGTGTCCGTGATATGAATTCATTATTTCCAGTTTTGGGCATCTTCATTCTTGTAAAGTGAAAATCAGAAGTTTTTGGAATTCCTTCATCTTTTCACTGCCACCAAATGGCATGTATAGGTTTCTGTTAATGAAAATAATCCATGTGAATTAAGTAATTGGTGTGAGTAACAAGAATTGAAACTAGATCATGTATTCAAAGCTGTGGGTGAAAACTAACACATTTATTCAGTCAATGTGCATACAAGTGGCTTTTCAGTTCTTCCCGTAACTAAAGATCACGTCCTTACAAGGCTTTGCTGTGCTCTTCAGAACGTTTCCAACTGATTTTGTGCAATTTAGCATGACATCTCTATGAACCTTGAAATGAATTACCCTCGTTGTTCTCATTCTTATGTAGTTTCTTATACAGCGCCTTCAGAAAGTATTCACACCCCTTGACTTTTTCCACATTTTGTTGTGTTACAAAGTGGGATTAAAATGTATTTAATTGTCTTTTTTTTTTTTTGTCAACGACGTACCCAAAATACTCATGTCAACGTGGAAGACTAATATGTCTTGATTAGATAACTATTCAACTCTTTGAGTCAATACATGTTACAATCAGCTTTGACAGTGATTACAGCTGATTTTGTTTTTCTGGGTAATTCCTGAAGAGCTTTGTACACCTGGATTGTACAATATTTGCACAGTATAATTGTTTTAATTCTTCAAGCTCTGTCAAGTTGGTTGTTGATCATTGCTAGGCAGCCATTTTCAGGTCTTGCCATAGATTTTCGAGCTGATTTCAGCTAAAACTGAAACTAGGCCACCAAAGGAACATTCAATGTCCTCTTGGTAAGCAACTTCAGTGTATATTTGGCCTTATGTTTTAGGTTATTGTCCTGCTGAAAGGTAAATTCATCTTCCAGTGTCTGATGGAAAGCAGACTCAACCAGGATATCCTCTAGGATTTTGCCTGTGCTTAGCCCTATTCCGTTTATTTTTTATCCTAAAAAACAGTCCTTAACGATTACAAGCATACCCATAACACGATGCAGCCACCACTATGCTTGACAATATGAAGAGTGGTACTCAGTGTGTTATTGGATATGCCCCAAACATAACGCTTTGTAATCAGGACATAAAGCTAATTTCTTTTTCACATTTTTTGCAGTTTTACTTTAGTGCCTTATTGAAAACGGGATGCATGTTTTGAGATATTTGCTCAAATGGATTTTCAAAAAACAACATATTTCCACTTTGACATTATGGCGTATTGTGTGTCGGTGTAACAGTATAGCTTCCGTCCCTCTCCTCGCCCCTACCTGGGCTCGAACCAGGGACCCTCTGCACACATCGACAACAGCCACCTTGCAGAGCAAAGGGAACCACTACTTCAAGGTCTCAGAGCGAGTGACGTCACCAATTTGAAACACTATTAGCGCGCACCACCGCTAACTAGCTAGCCATTTCACATCGGTTACATCGGCCAATGCCAACAAATCTCAATCTAATCTCATTTGTAACACACTTTTTTTGGGGGGGGTGAGAATACTTTCTAAAGGCATTTTAGCTCCACCATTGTTCATTGTTGAGTTAGCCATCACATTGATTGTGTGTTTTGTTGTGTTGCAGGAGCTGGCTAGCTGTGGATGGAACAGGAAGGAGAAACACCGGCTGGCGCCCAACGTGGTGGCGTTTACACGGAGGTTCAACCAGGTGCGTCCTTCTTCTCATTAAGAAATGTTTCTCTGTTGAATAATCGGTTCACAAATACATTCACATCATAGACCGGAATGTCTAGGTTTATATTATGGCATATAACAGAGTTACTAGGTTTATATCATGGTTTCTTGAGTTGTAGTGCGAGGACCACACACCATGTTGATTTATTATAGCAATATTTGCACTTAATGGTGTTTTTAACTGAGTCCTTCAAAACCCATTTGTTTACATAGTTTTTTTTTTGTTCTTCCTGCTCATTTCCTGAATTCACCAAATGAAATGTGGTTTTGTCACATGATCTATTTTATAAAAGAATACCATATAAAAGGTAGTTCATTCATACATTTCTGGTGTTTTTTTTCTTCAGAACTTGGTTGCGTGTTTTTGTCTTTTTATAAAAACCTGATACTATTTAACCTTGTTCCTCGGGAACTTGTAGAGGAAGAGGAAAATGAGATCTGTTTACTTTTCTATGTCTAGAGAAAACCCCTTTAAGGTGAAATGAATCGCGTAGCAGAGCAGTGGGCCTACCTTTCTCTCATTACTCCCTTGATGACGTATCTCTTCACCTCATCTTCTCCCACCGCCCTAATCCCATGGGCATCACTGGACAAAAAAATTAAACCAGTCATCATTTGGTTTACCCTCATCATCGTTGGTAGAGGCATAATAACCTTAATAGGTGTTTGCTAATGGAATACACTTATTCTGTGACCTGCTCTTCTTTTCACTTCATAAGGCATAATTCAAACCAGACGTGAAAGACCATTAAAATACATAAAATGTTACCACAGACAACAGATCCATATACCAAACTGCCGAGGATACATACACAAAGAAGTCAAGAGACTTGTTTTCGTTGTGGTCCTTTTTTAATTTTTTTTAATGAGATTCGAAGTCTTACAATATGTTTTTCTTTTACACTTTTCCGTCACAAAATGGCCCGGCTTCAAAGCTTTTGCATCGAAAAGGCTTACCGTGTTACGCTGGCTCTCACCTCTGTTTCTGTGTGTCATTGGCTCCCACTTGGTCCTGTCTGTTGGGCTCATACCCTCTGCAGCTTAGATCTCAAATGATCTCAAACTGGCGACGGCTATGCCATTAAACTACTATCGGCCTCACGTGGCTCCCTAACTGGAAACGCAGGGTGGAAATACTATTAGCCGATCTCACAGGCGGTTTGCCAGCTTGTTTCTTTTTCTCCCTTTTTGTCCCCGTCCCACTCCACCCCCCTTTTGTCCCCGTCCCACTCCACCCCCCTTTTGTCTCTGTCCCACTCCACCCCCCTTTTGTCTCTGTCCCACTCCACCCCCCCTTTTGTCCCCGTCCCACTCCACCCCCCCTTTTGTCCCCGTCCCACTCCACCCCCCCTTTTGTCTCCGTCCCACTCCACCCCCCCTTTTGTCCCCGTCCCACTCCACCCCCCCTTTTGTCTCCGTCCCACTCCACCCCCCTTTTTGTCTCCGTCCCACTCCACCCCCCCCTTTTGTCTCCGTCCCACTCCACCCCCCCTTTTGTCCCCGTCCCACTCCACCCCCCTTTTGTCTCCGTCCCACTCCACCCCCCTTTTTGTCTCTGTCCCACTCCATCCCCCCCTTTTGTCTCCGTCCCACTCCACCCCCCCTTTTGTCTCCGTCCCACTCCACCCCCCCTTTTGTCCCCGTCCCACTCCACCCCCCTTTTTGTCTCCGTCCCACTCCAACCCCCCCCTTTTGTCCCCGTCCCACTCCACCCCCCCTTTTGTCCCCGTCCCACTCCACCCCCCTTTTTGTCTCCGTCCCACTCCACCCCCCCCTTTTGTCTCCGTCCCACTCCACCCCCCTTTTTGTCTCCGTCCCACTCCACCCCCCCCTTTTGTCTCCGTCCCACTCCACCCCCCCTTTTGTCCCCGTCCCACTCCACCCCCCTTTTGTCTCCGTCCCACTCCACCCCCCTTTTTGTCTCTGTCCCACTCCATCCCCCCCTTTTGTCTCCGTCCCACTCCACCCCCCCTTTTGTCTCCGTCCCACTCCACCCCCCCTTTTGTCCCCGTCCCACTCCACCCCCCTTTTTGTCTCCGTCCCACTCCACCCCCCCCTTTTGTCCCCGTCCCACTCCACCCCCCTTTTGTCTCCGTCCCACTCCACCCCCCTTTTTGTCTCTGTCCCACTCCATCCCCCCCTTTTGTCTCCGTCCCACTCCACCCCCCCTTTTGTCCCCGTCCCACTCCACCCCCCTTTTTGTCCCCGTCCCACTCCACCCCCCTTTTTGTCCCCGTCCCACTCCACCCCCCCTTTGTCTCCGTCCCACTCCACCCCCCCTTTGTCTCCGTCCCACTCCACCCCCCTTTTTGTCTCCGTCCCACTCCACCCCCCTTTTTGTCTCCGTCCCACTCCACCCCCCCTTTTGTCCCCGTCCCACTCCACCCCCCTTTTTGTCTCCGTCCCACTCCACCCCCCCCTTTTGTCTCCGTCCCACTCCACCCCCCCCCTTTTGTCTCCGTCCCACTCCACCCCCCCTTTTGTCTCCGTCCCACTCCACCCCCCCTTTTGTCTCCGTCCCACTCCACCCCCCTTTTGTCTCCGTCCCACTCCACCCCCCTTTTGTCTCCGTCCCACTCCACCCCCCTTTTGTCCCCGTCCCACTCCACCCCCCTTTTGTCCCCGTCCCACTCCACCCCCCTTTTGTCTCCGTCCCACTCCACCCCCCCTTTTTGTCTCCGTCCCACTCCACCCCCCCCTTTTGTCTCCGTCCCACTCCACCCCCCCTTTTGTCTCCGTCCCACTCCACCCCCCTTTTGTCTCCGTCCCACTCCACCCCCCTTTTTGTCTCCGTCCCACTCCACCCCCCCCTTTTGTCTCCGTCCCACTCCACCCCCCTTTTTGTCCCCGTCCCACTCCACCCCCCCCTTTTGTCTCCGTCCCACTCCACCCCCCCTTTTGTCTCCGTCCCACTCCACCCCCCTTTTTGTCTCCGTCCCACTCCACCCCCCCTTTTGTCCCCGTCCCACTCCACCCCCCTTTTTGTCCCCGTCCCACTCCACCCCCCTTTTTGTCTCCGTCCCACTCCACCCCCCCCTTTTGTCTCCGTCCCACTCCACCCCCCCTTTTGTCTCCGTCCCACTCCACCCCCCCTTTTGTCCCCGTCCCACTCCACCCCCCTTTTTGTCCCCGTCCCACTCCACCCCCCTTTTTGTCCCCGTCCCACTCCACCCCCCTTTTTGTCCCCGTCCCACTCCACCCCCCTTTTGTCTCCGTCCCACTCCACCCCCTTTTGTCCCCGTCCCACTCCACCCCCCTTTTTGTCTCCGTCCCACTCCACCCCCCTTTTTGTCCCCGTCCCACTCCACCCCCCCTTTTGTCTCCGTCCCACTCCACCCCCTTTTGTCTCCGTCCCACTCCACCCCCTTTTGTCCCCGTCCCACTCCACCCCCCTTTTTGTCCCCGTCCCACTCCACCCCCCCCTTTTGTCCCCGTCCCACTCCACCCCCCCCTTTTGTCTCCGTCCCACTCCACCCCCTTTTGTCTCCGTCCCACTCCACCCCCTTTTGTCCCCGTCCCACTCCACCCCCCTTTTGTCTCCATCCCACTCCACCCCCCTTTTGTCTCCGTCCCACTCCAACCCCCTTTTGTCTCCGTCCCACTCCACCCCCTTTTGTCCCCGTCCCACTCCACCCCCCCCTTTTGTCTCCGTCCCACTCCACCCCCCTTTTTGTCCCCGTCCCACTCCACCCCCCTTTTTGTCCCCGTCCCACTCCACCCCCCTTTTTGTCCCCGTCCCACTCCACCCCCCCCCCTTTTGTCTCCGTCCCACTCCACCCCCTTTTGTCCCCGTCCCACTCCACCCCCCTTTTGTCTCCGTCCCACTCCACCCCCCTTTTGTCTCCGTCCCACTCCACCCCCGTTTTGTCCCCGTCTTTATTGGCAGTCGGAGGGTACAGATATAGAAAGAAATAAAGACATTGTTTTCATTTGAAACCCTGGTTTGTAATCTAAAGAAAACCTTTGGTTTGAATGGAATATCTTTTAATGTGAGGACCGAGCGACACTGACGGTGACATTCCTCAGCGACTGCCGATCCAGCTGGACACAGCTCTTCAACAGGGCTGTTCATTATCCCCACGTTGGGGCTCATGGGGACTGTAGGCAGCTCCCTACTCAGTGATCTACTGGAAATAGCCTGGTCCATTCACCACTAAAGGTACAATTCATTTGGGATTTTTGTAGAACGTCCATACTTATTTGCGGGAAGTTGGAACTAAAAAAAAAAAAAAAATCCATTTTTTTCCCGTCTTCCCCCGGAAGGCATTGTACAGTCCAAGGCAAGACGTGCAATTGCATTAATGCCAAAATACAGTTATTGACAGTCATTTAATTGCTGTAATTGGCCTGTTTAATCTCACACATTTCTAACTTTAATATTCCTTTGTTTTCAGTTGCGTAAGTACACATGTAATTACACATGTAATTGTCTCAAAGGAGAAGTTATGTTTATTTTCCCAGTCCTCATTTTTTCTAAGTGCAATTTAGAAGCATATACTTGGATTGCTGATATTTAGCCATTTACGTTTATGATCTATTTATAATGGAAGCATTTGTTACCATTTCAGCCAAGTCATAACTAGAAACAGATCAGGACCACTTTGAAATAAATCCTTTCTTTTTTTCCCCCCCCATTTGTTGCCAAAATGGAAGAGTGCTGAGTTAACTTAAATAAAAGTCCATATTTAGACTTAAATGACTTAAATGACCAGTCTCTTAGCTGGTGGTAGGGTCTGTTTTTTTTTTACGACACAATTAAACCAAACATGACTAGCTGGCTCCATGGTTCTGGAAAGATGGCCACACGTGAAGGAAGGTTGGGTACTTGTTGAAGGGTCACCTGCATACGCCTCCATAGGCCAGAGAGAAAGAGGTCCTCTGAAAGATCCCAATTCCCCCTCCAGCTTCCTTTTACAACCTTGACATCTGGGTGACTGTTTCACGAACATGGAGGGTATCTGGGATTCTCTCTTGGATTCCCGTAAACACTTGAGATGTTGACTGTTGCATGACCACTGAAGCATAATCAGCAGAATGGTTCAAACCAATCGTGCATTACATTTTTTTTTTTTTATATATATAGCGTCTTGGAAACGGGAGAAAAAGGATGTAAACTTTTTAGTCGCTGATTGGCGAGGAATTCATAAACCTTTTTTAAACAGTAAGTTCCCCTATTTAGGGGACTTTAAGTAGTTCTGCACCATTTCCCGACCGACATTCTTGTGTACAGTGCGCTCCGTGAACGGCGCAACATCAATTGCTGTGAACTCTGTGAACGCTCTGGTTGTCCCGCTTGTCCTGACACGTTACAGTTTTCTGGCCTATCCAAACAAATGATCCATTTCCTCTGCCTGTGAACCTCGCAGCGCCGCTTACAATACGGCATATGAAGTGGGAGGAGCCTAGCGATCGCAGCAAAGCAGCAGCATCTTGTTGTGAAGTTCGCAGATGGATATCAAAATAATTTTGTAGTATTGAAACAAGACCTCTTGGTCACAGAGGAGGGATGAAGTCACTTGGTGCCTAAAGATGACGTTGTGACGAGTAATAAGCGTTACTATGCGTTGTTTATGGCCCTCGCGATAATTACTTTTGCGTATGTCTATTTAGGTGGAAATCTACATTTTGGCATTACATTTAGCAGGTTTAAAGGAGGTTTTCCTTTTCGCTGTAGTGTTGCACACAACGGATGTGTTTTGATTACGGTTTGAGAAATGGTAGGTTTGCTATATCCCTCACCCAATGTCCTGAGGGGAAACAAATGCACACTGTTATTTCACAACAGACCGAAGCATATATGTGATGCTATTGGTCCTGGCTATGTTGCTGGACTCGTTTAGTATATGGATTTGTGTTAACGTGTTCTTTTAGTATAATATGTATTTTTTTAAAAAATCTTTCAGCTTGATCCCGTGTAGCATTACCATGTGTTGTTGTCTGTTTAACTTTGGTTCCATTCTCCTCTGCGGGTTCATTTCCTGGGAGCGTTTTAGCTGGGATGAAGCCATAGTTTGAAAGGAGACATCGCTCAGAGATGCTCCAAGGAGTGGAGTGATATCAACCATGTTATTGACTTAAATTGTTCTACTGATACATTCCTGGAGGTTTATGTTGACCTAAGGAGTGAATGATTCATTGACACCGTGGGATTACACTGAGCTCCTTTTTTTTTTTTTTTTAAGTGTCTCTTGGCCTCCGCTGAGATAAAAATGCCATGTTGTCATAGCGAGTATTGAATCATCCCTTCCATCACATGATCAACCTCAGAACTGCCTCTGTCTCTCTCTTTATCGCTCTTTATCTCTCGCTCACTCACAACTCTCCACTTCCACTCTAGAACGTGTGGGGGTTCCCTGGCAGGTGGAGAGCTTTGAACCGCAGTAGCCACCCACAACATTCACGGAAAGAATGATGATACTGTTGGGGGGGGGGGGGGGGGGGGGGAGATACTCTCCAAGTTGCATATCGGTTTCCGTTCTCTCCTCCACTCCTTCTCAAGGCCCTGTTGCAGAACCATAGCTAATTCCTCATAGGTACCCAGGATACAGGGAGTCCTGGTGCCGTTAGAGCTTAGCGAGGGATTAGACCCCGTCCAACACTCAACGTCTCTGGCGCCTCCTCAAAGGGGCTTTCGGATAAGTGACTCTCGTTAGCTCATGAGCAACGGCCCAATTTGTGTCAAATGGCAACGATGGAAAGCAGCACAGTGGATGATGTAATGAGTCTTTCAACTCAGTGCCCCTCCTGATCCAAGCACATTGCACTAGTATCCGTCTTAAGGATTGCCACCAGGCCTAGTTTGAAAGGTGTAACATTCAGATCAGTCACGTCCCCAAGCCAGAGGTTTAGCTCATTGCAGGTTACCCGTTTGAAAAGGGACTTTTAGACTGACCATCACCAGACCTTCATTGTGGTGCCAATTTAGGTGAATTTTCTCTTTTTAAAAACTTTTTTTTTTAAAGTGTCCCTTAAAGTGTCCCAATGCATTGCTGAGTGAACATTTGACCTAAATCGAAGTTAGGATTTACAGCTGAATCAAGGTGAATGAAGACCATTTGAACAGCTTCCCACATCCCAGACCGTAGGCCATGGAACGGTGCCAGTTAAATGTCTTCACAGCCACCCCGATCAGACTGTTACTTGCTGTGCTTCGAAGGTGGAGCTCAGACATTGCTAGAGTTTTTACATTTCGAAACATAATATTTTATAACTCGGAACACCATCTGGCCTTTGCCCTGAGCCTGCCTGCGATGTTAAAAGACAAGTTCACTTTTTGTATTTTTTTTTTATCCAATCTGTGTTTTGGGATGTAAATGACATATTATGGAAGTGTTTTTTTGTGAGATTTCACTTTCCCCACCAGCGTTAGACTTCCTCATACTCATTCTGCATTTACACACAGAACAAATCATGAAAAAAAGGCTCCAAAAACACAGAAATACGTACTTTTAGATGTTGGACACGTGAAATTGTGTCATTCCTGAACTTTATCCTCAACGTTACGTTCCAGTTTGTTGGAATTGAGCAGTACTTTTACGTGTGCCTGCTACACAGAGGAGTATTGTTAAGGATCCCCGTTTGCTGTTGCCAAGGCAACAAACTGGATGCAGTCTATCACAGTGCCATCCGTTTTGTCACCAAAGCCCCATATACTACCCACCACTGCGACCTGTGCGCTCTCGTTGGCTGGCCCTCGCTTCATATTCGTCGCCAAACCCACTGGCTCCAGGTCATCTACAAGACCCTGCTAGGTAAAGTCCCCCCTTATCTCAGCTCGCTGGTCACCATAGCAGCACCCAACCTGTAGCACGCAATCCAGCAGGTATATCTCTCTGGTCACCCCCAAAACAAACTCTTCCTTTACGCCCCTCTCCTTCCAGTTCTCTGCTGCCAATGACTGGAACGAACTACAAAAATCTCCGAAACCGGAAACACTTATCTCCCTCACTAGCTTTAAGCACCAGCTGTCAGAGCAGCTCACAGATTACTGCACCTGTACATAGCCCACCTATAATTTAGCCCAAACAACTACCTCTTTCCCTACTGTATTTATTTATTTTTCTCCTTTCTCCTTTCCTCCATTATTTCTATCTCTACTTTGCACATTCTTTCACTGCAAATTTTCCATTCCAGTGTTTTACTTTCACATTTTTACTCTTGAACTTATTTTGCCTTGCTATAACAAAGGGGTTGAATACTTATTGACCCATAAAACATTTCAACTTTTCATTTTCAATTAATTTGTAATAAATTCCAACATAATTCCTCTTTTACATTATGGGGTATTGTGTGTAGGCCAGTGACACAAAATATCAATCATTTTATAATTCTGGCTGTAACACCACAAAATGTTGAAAAAATCGAGGGGTGTGAATAGTTTCTGAAGGCGCTGTAACGTAATAACATGAACATAATTTGTTTTCTGGTGAGGCGATATTGATCTCTCCCGGTTTCCGCTGTGACCGTGATGATGTTGGTTTGAGAGGATCCTCAGTGATTTGCTGATGTTATGCGTGTCCCAGGAGAACTACCTCATCTTCAGTTGGAAAGGCTAAGACCAAAACCAAAACATGGAATGGCTAAGACCAAAACCAAAACATGGAATGGCTAAGACCAAAACCAAAACATGGAATGGCTAAGACCAAAACCAAAACATGGAATGGCTAAGACCAAAACCAAAACATGGAATGGCTAAGACCAAAACATTTCTGAAAGCCTAGTTTTAAAATGCTGTTTTATCAATGAACAGTGGATAGTTTAAAATGTTTGTCCTGTCGATGAATAGTTCGAGGTACATGTTATTTAATTTTTGTAAATTTTTTAAACTGATGCATAGTGGGACTTTACTATTTATTTTATCAATGAATAGTGGCTAGTTAGTGTTTGTTTTATCAATGCATAGCGGGTAGTTAAAGGGTAAGTGGGTAAACAGACATTGTAGTGAGATTTCTCTTTCATATTTCACTCCGGTTTGAAGTAATCCACTGAACAGTGGGAGTCTCCGGCTGATGCCTGGGCAGTTTTAACATGGCAAAGTATATAGATTCAGGTTTCCTTCTCTTATACCATAACAAATTGTATATTACTGTATCCCCGCATCTTGATAGGTTGACCCCAAAGGTACACGATCATGTATCTGCTGTACCCAGCATCGGTCCCACCCATGAGCCGTACCTGTAGTAAACATCAGGGTTAAAGGTCACCATGTTTGCAAGCAGACAAACGTTCAATCACGTTTGAGGCTAATTCACCTTCAGACCATGAACTACTTGCACGGATCCCATAACCATTTAAAGATTTAGAGTGAAAACACCCTGTTTCTGGATCCCTATTGTGGAGGTTCTGTTTACTATGATTAGTATCATGGCACATGTTTACAGTGAAGCTTGTTTACTGCCAGATTGAAAAGGTATACAGTACTTACAGTGCATAGGATCCCACAGGGCTCCTATTCAGGGCTATACACAGGCCCTTTCAGGGCTCCTATTCAGGGCTATACACAGGCCCTTTCAGGGCTCCTATTCAGGGCTATACCCAGGCCCTCTCAGGGCTCCTATTCAGGGCTATACACAGGCCCTCTCAGGGCTCCTATTCAGGGTTATACACAGCCCCTTTCAGGGCTCCTATTCGGGGCTATACACAGGCCCTTTCAGGGCTCCTATTCAGGGCTACAGACGGGCCCTTTCTGGGCTCCTATTCAGGGCTATTGCCTGGCCAATTCCAGGGCTCCTATTCAGGGCTATAGCTTGCCCCATTCCAGGGCTAGTATCTGAGAAAAGCATTGGAGCTGGAACAAGCCCCTGGGGGACTCGGCAGGAAATATGTCATGATGGTTGTCTGTCAAATGGAGGCTTCCCAAGCTTACAGGTGCAAGTCCCAGGATCTGGCTTAATGGTGTTCACTGTAGGATCTCTGGTTTACCCTGTGGTCTCTGTTTCCTCCGGAGCTGTTACAGTAAATCTGACAGGCCAGAACCAGAAGATTATAGCAGGTTATCTTCCTGTCAAAAAAACCTAAACCTGTCGTAACAGGAAGGAACTGCCCAGTCAGAATCAGACAGCAGTTCCTGTCACGGTGATAGCCAGTTGAGCTGCGATACAAGCAAAGTTAATTTATATTTTCCAGTGAAAAACTGAAAAGCAGAGCTTTTGCCCCCACATGATAAAGGAATTAGCCTTCGAGCATAATAAAACTGTCAGATGTAGGTGAAAAGGGCAAGTTGTTGTCAAGAACGGTTTGGATTCATCATGCGTCTCTCCTTCTGTTCACATGGGTGAAATAACTCTTGTGGGTTCCAGAAAGGCGTCATCTACAGTACGTACACACACACACACACACACACACACACACACACACACACACAATACCACTGTAAATGCCCTTTGTTAAAACTCATTTGGGGTTTGTGAGGCTCTGCCAAGCTAAGCCCATGTGGATGGCACACAGTGTTTGCGGCACAATTACAATCAAGGAAACCAAATGGCTTTTAATGGGTTTCCATGTCTAGTGTTATTGTGGGTTTTTGCATCAGATTTTCTTCCCATTTTTCTTCTTTCTTTTTGTGGGTAAATTCAGAAATGAGTTCTCCTTAAGCTAGTGGTTTTTCTCAATTGAATTTCCCTCCAGGCCTCTAAGGAGATTTCATGGACCAGACCTTGTAGGGGTTATGGGCTTGATTGAGCGTCCCCTGTGTTGCCTTGCCCATTTCTGACAAGACGTGCACGGATTCCAGCTGCCATTTGCTTCTAATCGCAAAGTTAGAAATGAGTGACCTACTGCTCACTAACCACAGTGTTAAGTGAGTGACTCTCACTCGTGACTCTAATCTGATCACCCACAATGGCTATGGAGAGTTAATAGACTGTTGAATGGCATTTTGTTGTTGTTGCAGTGTACGTCTAATGACTTGGGGGAACAGTGTAGAGGTAGGCCCATTCATTCCTGGTTGGTCCTTGGGGTCTCCCGCTAGACTAACTACTAATTTACCAATCTTAAAAATGGGGGATAATTTGTCTAATTTTCTATAATAATGGTAGGTAGTAATGGTTGTCTCATTGAAAAAAAAAAATACCATCCGGTTTCATCCTGCTGTCACGAGTCGGTAATGTGAATGCAGACTGATGTCTAGATTGTGTGTGTGTCTTTTAATACTGTTCTCCGTATGTATACTCAGTAATTATGTACTTCTTGTTTGTTTGTTTATTGCAGGTTAGCTTTTGGCTGGTGAGAGAAATTTTGACTGCCCAGACACTGAAGATCCGAGCAGAAATACTGAGCCATTTTGTTAAAATAGCCAAGGTGAGTTCAGACCACTTGGCCACTGAGAATATTGGTTCTAGGACGAATGAGAAAATTAACCACACTGTTATTACTCCAGCAACACAGTCAAACACTCACATCTTCCTCGTATCCTCTGCTTATTGACCAATGGGAGGGCGGCTCAACAAATACACACAAAACAATAATTGTCACACAAAGTACAGATTTAAGAAAAGAATACACTGAATAACAACACAGAAATGTAAACATGAGGAACCTGCCCTACATCCACACTGGTGGGAATATTCCTTCCTTTGTAGCCATACTAGTCAGCCATTTTTATTGAGGAAACATCCCATTCATCGCCTGCTGTTCCTTAACGCATGGCAAAGCGTTGTTGTGCAATCCAGAGGTTCTCCTGGGACCGACAAGACAAACAAACCCTTGCGAGTAGTACCTCTAATGGCCACTAGGCTTTGAGGTTCCACACCAATACTGCTGTCCCTATGGACGCTTGTTCAGTCGGAGCTCCCCTCAGTTCACCATCATTTAATTAATTCATTAAAAGTTGATTTGAGTAGATCCCCCACCACACCCCCCACACACACACAGTTTATCTATAATACTATACACAGATATATTCAGTTTGATTAGTTCACCGTCAACTGAACATGTAGCAACTAAGTTTTCAAGCATATTGAGGGTAGTTAGTACTTCAGCTATGTCAACAGTTTACAGTGTATTGAGGGTAGTTGGCAGTGTATTGAGGGTAGTTAGCTAAAGTAATATGTCAACAGTTAGCAGTGTATTGAGGGTAGTTGGCAGTGTATTGAGGGTAGTTAGCTAAAGTAATATGTCAACAGTTTACAGCGTATTGAGGGTAGTTAGCAGTGTATTGAGGGTAGTTAGTACTTCAGCTATGTCAACAGTTTACAGCGTATTGAGGGTAGTTAGCAGTGTATTGAGGGTAGTTAGTACTTCAGCTATGTCAACAGTTTACAGTGTATTGAGGGTAGTTAGCAGTGTATTGAGGGTAGTTAGTACTTCAGCTATGTCAACAGTTTACAGCGTATTGAGGGTAGTTAGCAGTGTATTGAGGGTAGTTAGTACTTCAGCTATGTCAACAGTTTACAGCGTATTGAGGGTAGTTAGCAGTGTATTGAGGGTAGTTAGTACTTCAGCTATGTCAACAGTTTACAGCGTATTGAGGGTAGTTAGCAGTGTATTGAGGGTAGTTAGTACTTCAGCTATGTCAACAGTTTACAGTGTATTGAGGGTAGTTAGCAGTGTATTGAGGGTAGTTAGTACTTCAGCTATGTCAACAGTTTACAGCGTATTGAGGGTAGTTGGCAGCGTATTGAGGGTAGTTAGTACTTCAGCTATGTCAACAGTTTACAGCGTATTGAGGGTAGTTGGCAGCGTATTGAGGGTAGTTAGCTAAAGTAATATGTCAACAGTTTGCAGTGTATTGAGGGTAGTTGGCAGTGTATTGAGGGTAGTTAGCTAAAGTAATATGTCAACAGTTTGCAGTGTATTGAGGGTAGTTGGCAGTGTATTGAGGGTAGTTGGCAGTGTATTGAGGGTAGTTAGCAGTGTATTGAGGGTAGTTGGCAGCGTATTGAGGGTAGTTAGCTAAAGTAATATGTCAACAGTTTGCAGTGTATTGAGGGTAGTTGGCAGTGTATTGAGGGTAGTTGGCAGCGTATTGAGGGTAGTTAGCTAAAGTAATATGTCAACAGTTTGCAGTGTATTGAGGGTAGTTGGCAGTGTATTGAGGGTAGTTAGCTAAAGTAAAATGTTAACAGTTTACAGCGTATTGAGGGTAGTTGGCAGCGTATTGAGGGTAGTTGGCAGCGTATTGAGGGTAGTTGGCAGCGTATTGAGGGTAGGCGTATTGAGGGTAGTTGGCAGCGTATTGAGGGTAGTTGGCAGCGTATTGAGGGTAGTTGGCAGCGTATTGAGGGTAGTTGGCAGCGTATTGAGGGTAGTTGGCAGCGTATTGAGGGTAGTTGGCAGCGTATTGAGGGTAGTTGGCAGCGTATTGAGGGTAGTTGGCAGCGTATTGAGGGTAGTTAGCTAAAGTAATATGTCAACAGTTTACAGCGTATTGAGGGTAGTTAGCAGTGTATTGAGGGTAGTTGGCAGCGTATTGAGGGTAGTTAGCTAAAGTAATATGTCAACAGTTTACAGTGTATTGAGGGTAGTTAGCTAAAGTAAAATGTTAACAGTTTACAGCGTATTGAGGGTAGTTGGCAGCGTATTGAGGGTAGTTGGCAGCGTATTGAGGGTAGTTGGCAGCGTATTGAGGGTAGTTGGCAGCGTATTGAGGGTAGTTGGCAGCGTATTGAGGGTAGTTGGCAGCGTATTGAGGGTAGTTGGCAGCGTATTGAGGGTAGTTGGCAGCGTATTGAGGGTAGTTGGCAGCGTATTGAGGGTAGTTGGCAGCGTATTGAGGGTAGTTGGCAGCGTATTGAGGGTAGTTGGCAGCGTATTGAGGGTAGTTGGCAGCGTATTGAGGGTAGTTAGCTAAAGTAATATGTCAACAGTTTACAGCGTATTGAGGGTAGTTAGCAGTGTATTGAGGGTAGTTGGCAGCGTATTGAGGGTAGTTGGCAGCGTATTGAGGGTAGTTGGCAGCGTATTGAGGGTAGTTGGCAGCGTATTGAGGGTAGTTGGCAGCGTATTGAGGGTAGTTGGCAGCGTATTGAGGGTAGTTAGCTAAAGTAATATGTCAACAGTTAGCAGCGTATTGAGGGTAGTTGGCAGCGTATTGAGGGTAGTTAGCTAAAGTAATATGTCAACAGTTTGCAGTTGCCACCAAACAAAGTGTTATTTTGAACATCTTAAAGATCGTCTAGGGAGTTATTGACATTACGTGGGACTCTAACCTGCTGTACAGGGTGTCTTCCGTCTATGCTGAGGTCCTATTTATACCAGCAGACCATCCTGGTGTGTTCACCCGTATGGTGGGCCCAAGCACTCTGCTCAAGCCCACGCAACACATGGGACTTAAATGACACGTAGCAGTGTCCTTTCCAAGGTTCAGGTTGAGAAGTGTAGGTATGAAAATAAGCGATATTGCAGATGTTTAAAAAAAATAATAATAATATTCAAACAGACTTCTTGAATCTATGGTGCAAAATGTGAAGTATGACGTTTTTGTGGTTTTCCCAGCTGTATGATTTATGAACGAATAGCTCCAGGTAATCATTGTGTGTAGTCATCAACACTTAAAGGACCGTGGCAGCGATTTGGTGTCGATCTGGCAAAAAATAAAATGTTATGCTCCAGTAGAATAGAGAAGTACCTGCATCAATTGCTGCTTTGAAACGAGGTACTATTCATCTTGCTCAGCACATCTATCAAGATTTTATTACAGCACCATAATTACAGGCCTTTTTAAAAATCTGTCTTAGGTCATTAATGGGTGTGTCGTCCCCCCCCCCCCCCCCCCCCCCCCCTACTTGGTCACATGTACGTGTCATGCGTTGTTATTTCTCTTGCGAACCCATTAAGGTTATCAAATAAAACCCAATTTTAGTGAGGGGAAAAAATAAGCAGTGGAGATATGCTGGTGACATATGACATGAACATGGGCTAGCCTTTCACATAGTTTATGCTGGTGACATATGACATGAACATGGGCTAGCCTTTCACATAGTTTATGCTGGTGACATATGACATGAACATGGGCTAGCCTTTCACATAGTTTATGCTGGTGGCCTATGACATGAACATGGGCTAGCCTTTCACATAGTTTATGCTGGTGGCCTATGACATGAACATGGGCTAGCCTTTCACATAGTTTATGCTGGTGGCCTATGACATGAACATGGGCTAGCCTTTCACATAGTTTATGCTGGTGGCCTATGACATGAACATGGGCTAGCCTTTCACATAGTTTATGCTGGTGGCTTATGACATGAACATGGGCTAGCCTTTCACATAGTTTATGCTGGTGGCTTATGACATGAACATGGGCTAGCCTTTCACATAGTTTATGCTGGTGACATATGACATGAACATGGGCTAGCCTTTCACATAGTTTATGCTGGTGGCCTATGACATGAACATGGGCTAGCCTTTCACATAGTTTATGCTGGTGACATATGACATAAACATGGGCTAGCCTTTCACATAGTTTATGCTGGTGGCCTATGACATGAACATGGGCTAGCCTTTCACATAGTTTATGCGGGTGGCCTATGACATGAACATGGGCTAGCCTTTCACATAGTTTATGCGGGTGGCCTATGACATGAACATGGGCTAGCCTTTCACATAGTTTATGCTGGTGACATATGACATGAACATGGGCTAGCCTTTCACATAGTTTATGCTGGTGACATATGACATGAACATGGGCTAGCCTTTCACATAGTTTATGCTGGTGACATATGACATGAACATGGGCTAGCCTTTCACATAGTTTATGCTGGTGGCATGAACATGGGCTAGCCTTTCACATAGTTTATGCTGGTGACATATGACATGAACATGGGCTAGCCTTTCACATAGTTTATGCTGGTGACATATGACATGAACATGGGCTAGCCTTTCACATAGTTTATGCTGGTGACATATGACATGAACATGGGCTAGCCTTTCACATAGTTTATGCTGGTGGTCTATGACGTGAACATGGGCTAGCCTTTCACATAGTTTATGCTGGTGGTCTATGACGTGAACATGGGCTAGCCTTTCACATAGTTTATGCTGGTGGTCTATGACGTGAACATGGGCTAGCCTTTCACATAGTTTATGCTGGTGGTCTATGACATGAACATGGGCTAGCCTTTCACATAGTTTAGAGCTTTTGAATGGTGAACCAGAACTTTGTCTTAAGTGTTTTCCAGAACTCATAATTCACAAAATACTTAGGTTTTTATTTATCTGAATAATGGTTCACAGTGGAATAATTGAACCCAACATGTTTCTCTTGTTATCTTCTGTGACCACATCTGTAAATCAACTGGAATGCTTTTCTCTGATTTCAAAACCAGACCGCTTGAATGAATCTATAAATATTATCCCCCCTGTACAAGATTTTCACGTTAAGGTTGATCCAGTACACTTATATCCATGTCATGAATTGGATTGGCAATTGTATTTTCTGAATTCATTGTTATAGCTTAACCCCAATGAAGGCAAACCCTCCAGTAACGCATGTGATGTTCTCTATTTTTGACGGCCCACTGTCAAAGCCAAACAAATCACCCGGCAACGGATTAAAGGGATACTTCTGGATTTTATCTACTTCCCCAGAGTTCGATGAATTCGTGGATACGATTGTTATGCCTCTGTGCCCAGTATGAAGGAAGTTATAGGTAGTTTTGCGAGCCAATGCTAACTGTTGTTAGCGCAAAGACTGGAAGTCTATGGGTATCTGCTAGCATGTAGTCATGATCTAAATGAATTCACCTTTTGACAGACTGTTTGTCCACATGAAAATGATTTTCTCACCTTTTTAAAAAAAGTTAATTTCAAATGAATCATCACTGTATTGGTTTCCCAGAAACAATTAAACATGACTTATAATGGCCTCTAACAGTGCCCTGCTGGAGTAAGAGCCAGCTTACTTAGTGGGCCTCTAGGACCAGAGTTTTGTTTTGAGAGAAACACTACACAGGATTTATTAAACTGTGTCAGGACCCAAAGTGGGCCTTGGACATGTGAGAGGTGGGTCTTGAGTTATGTGAATACATCTATAATCACACACACTTTCTTGTTTAATTTGGGTCGTTGGAGGACCAATTGGGTCACAGGAGGACGGTAAATTTCTCATTTGGTTTCTGGAGCTGAAAAGGTTTCAGAACCCCTGGTCATGTTAACGCCATTGTATTAGAAGTAATGAAGAAAGCAGACACACCAATGACAAAAACAATAGGTTCTCTCTCTCTCTGTCCGGCCACAGTCCAATCAGGGAGCTGCAGCAGTGAGAGCACCTCCCAGAGGTCATGGTGTGGGGGTGGAAAGAGCTTAGTGGAACCATGACATCATCATGGACCAGGAAAACCGCAACGGGGATATTGACCATTTGGAAATGGGGAGGATTTTAGAACTACCAAAACTGTCAATCAATTCAGTTGGAAATAGGAGAGAGAATTAATATTTATCTTCTCATTCAGCCAATAGTAGAAAAACGGACTAATTTAAAACTCATGAGGACAGAAGTATTAGGTAAAATTTTTTTTAGATGTGGTTGTTGTCTAGTCAACAGTTTATGGGTCAATTTCATGTTACCTTCAGGAGTCTGATTCCAATTTGTTTATTTAATTTAAAATGTAACTAGGCAAGTCAGTTGAGAACAAATTCTTATTTACAATGACGGCCTACCAAAAGGAAAATAGGCCTCCTGCGGGGACGAGGGCCTGGGATTAAAAATAAAAATAAAAATATAGGACAAAACACACAACAGTACAAGAGAGACACTACATGAAGAGAGACCTAAGACGACAACATAGCATGGTAGCAAACATAACATGGTAGCAGCACAAAACATTATTGGGCACAGACAACAGCACAAGAAGGTAGACACAACAATAAATCACGTGAAGCAGTCGCAACTGTCAGTAAGTATGTCCATGATTTAGTCTTTGAATGAAGAGATGGAGATAAAACTGTTCAGTTTAAGTGGTTTTTTTTTTGCAGCTCGTTCAAGTTGCTAACTGCAGCGAACTGAAAAGAGGAGCAACCCAGGGATGTACTATTTATGAACTTATGATTCACTAGACTTTTTTAAACGAGGACTGTTTTCAATTCATATGTTGCATTTCAGTGAATTTCAATATAGATTTTTTAGAATGAATTCACCCTAATCCTGATATCCAAAGATGGCTGTCTATATTAGACTAAGAGCTAGCACATGTATATGGAGGCCTGTATGATTCTATTCACAAAGCCAAGTATTCATTCCTCTGGTTAGGCCATTAGTTCTCTCTCTCTCTCTTGTTTTCTCTTTAGATTTAACTTTTCATCAGCACAGTTTCAATCTCTTGGATTATTATTCCAGATGTACCATATAGTGAGGTATTTTTTTTTCTTATGTTGACTGTATACTTCCAACCGTTTTGGATTTGAAAACTAGCAGTGACCTATGAGGTTAAAGTGCAGACTGTCAGCTTTAATTTGAGGGTATTTTCATCTATACTGAACAAAAAAACATAAAGGCAACAGGCAACAATTTCAAATGTTTTACTGAGTTACAGTTCATATCAGGAAATCAGTCAATTTAAATAAAGAAATTAGGCCCTAATCTTTGGATTAGGGAGCCAGACCCCACCCACTGGGGGGAGCCAGACCCCACCCACTGGGGGGAGCCAGACCCCACCCACTGGGGGGAGCCAGACCCCACCCACTGGGGAGCCAGACCCCACCCACTGGGGGGAGCCAGACCCCACCCACTGGGGAGCCAGACCCACCCACTGTTGTGCTAGGCTCATCAAATCAGAATGTGAATTTCCCTTCAAAATGGCTTCATTACAGACAGAAATACTCCTCAGCACCACCTCAGATGATCCCGCAGGTGAAGAAGCTGGATGTGGAGGTCCTGGGCTGGAGTGGTTATGCGTGGTCTGCAGTTGTGAGCCCAGTTGGATGTACTGCCAAATTCTCTAAAATGATTTTGGAGGCAACTTATGGTAGAGAAAAGAACACTGAATTCTCTGGCAACAGCTCTGGTGGACATTCCTGCTGTCAGCATGCCAATTTCACGCTCTCTCAAAACTTGAGACATCTGTGGCATTGTGTTGTGTGACAAAACTGCACATTTTAGTGACCTTTTATTGTTCCCAGCACAAGGTGCACCTGTGTAATGATCATGCTGTTTGATCCGCTTCTTGATATGCCACACCTGTCAGGTGGATGGATTATCTTGGCAAAGGAGAAATGCTCACTAACAGTGTTGTAAACTAATTTGTGCACAACATTTTAGAGAAATAAGCTTTTTGTGGAACATTTCTGGGATCTTTTATTTCAGCTCATGAAACATGGCACCAACATTTTACATGTTGCGTTTAGATTTTTGTTCAGTATTTTGGGTGAACCGTTTAGAATTTACAGCACTTTTTGTACATAGTCTCCCTATTTTAAGGGAGCAAAAGTATTGGGACAAATTCACTGTATATTAAAGTAGTAGAAAGTGAAGTATTTGGTCCCATATTCATAGAACACAGTGATTACATCAAGCGTGTGACTCTACACCTTTGTTTGATGCATTTGCTGTTTGTTTTGGTTGTGTTTCAGATGAGTTTGTGTATATAATATGCATTGTCCTTTTGCAAACCCCTTAAGGAACTGTCATGCCAAACATATATTTGACGTGATAATGAATGACAAGGAGATGGCAATATGGCAGAAACAGATCTGGATCCAGGATAGCGTTATATATATTTACTATCCATTGTTATGTTACTTATTGCATAGGGATTTGCTAGTTCTATTGAGGGTATTAAATGTACCGTGCTTTTCCTTTCAGAAACTGTTGGAGCTGAATAACCTCCACTCCATGGTGTCTGTGGTGTCAGCCCTGCAAAGCGCTCCCATCTTCAGGCTGAGCAAGACCTGGGCGGTAAGAGACCCTATGACCTATGATCCAGAACGTTCTTTGTATCTTATCGTGTACTAGAACTGAATGGGAATGTAGTAGAGCAATAGTTCTCAACTGGTGTGCCACAAAACTTTCACTCATCTTGGATTTTAAAAGAAATTGGAACATTCACTTCTAAACGTGACCTGTGGAATGCACCGGGAATCTGATTTGGGAGCCTAGTGGTGGTCAGATCATAAAACATTAAATGTTTACATCTGTGTGGTTGGTTTTTAAAGTCCAGTGTGCTCAGGTTGGTTGCTGTTATATTTCTATCATTTTTAAAGGGGCGTGCATCACGAGCAAAGCTATTTGTATCATTTTTAAAGGGGCGTGCATCACGAGCAAAGCTAGTTGTATCATTTTACTTTGCCTCAGTCATTTATTTCTTTAATATACAGTGCATTTGGAAAGTATTCTGACCCTTTGACCTTTTCCACATTTGTTACGTTACAGCCTTATTCTAAAATTGATTAGTTATTTTTCCCTCATCAATCTAAACACAATACCCCATAATCACAAAGCAAAAACAGTTTTTTTAGACATTTTTGCAACTGTATTAAAATTAAAAAAACTATCACATATTACATAAGTATTCAGACCCTTTACTCTGTACTTTGTTTAAGCACCTTTGGCAGCGATTACAGCCTCAAGACTTCTTGGGTAAGATGCTACAAGCTTGGCACACTTGGTTTTGCAGAGTTTCTCCCATTCTTCTCTGCAGATCCTCTCAAGCTCTGTCAGGTTGGATGGGGAGTGTCGCTGCACAGCTATTTTCAGGTCTCTCCAGAGATGTTCCATCGGGTTCAAGTTTGGGCTCTGGCTGGGACACTCAAGGACATTCGGAGACTTGTCCCTAAGCCACTTCTGCGTTGTCTTGGCTGTGTGCTTAGGGTCATTGTCCTGTGGTAAGGTGAACCTTCGCACCATTCTGAAGTCCTGAGCACTCTGGAGCAGGTTTTTATCAGGGATCTCTCTGTACTTTGCTTCGTTCATCTTTCCCTCAATCGTGACTAGTCGCCCAGTCCCTGCCCATTTTTGTTGGTGGCGCTTGACATTCAAGCCAAAGAGTTCAGTCTTGGTTTCATCAGACCAGAGAATCTTGTTTCTCATGGTCCTGTCGGTGCCTTTTGGTTAACTCCAAGTGGGCTGTCAGGTGCCTTTTAACTGAGGAGTGGCTTCCGTCTGGCCACTCTACCATAAAGGCCTGATTTGGTGGAGTGCCGCAGAGATGGTTTCCCTTCTGGAAGGTTCTCCCATCTCCACAGAGGAGAGCTCTACAGCTCTGTCAGTGACCATCAGGTTCTTGGTCACCTCAATGACCAAGGCCCTTCTCCCCGATTGCTCATTTTGGCCAGGTGGCCAGCACTAGGAGGAGTCTTAGTGGTTCCAAACTTCTTCCATTTAAGAATGGCCACTGTGTTCTTGGGGACCTTCAATGCTGCATACATTTTTTGATTCCCTTCCCCAGATCTGTGCCATGACAATATCCTGTCTCGGCACTCTGCGGACAATTCCTTCGACCTCGTGGTATGGTTTTTGCTCTGACATGCACTGTCAACTGTGGGACCTTATATAGACAGGTGTGTGTGCCTTTCCAAATAATGTCCAATCAATAGAATTTACCACAGGTGGACTCCAATCAAGTTGTAGAAATGTCTCAAGAACGATCAATGGAAACAGGATACACCTGAGCTCAATTTAGTCTCATATTTAAATAAGGTATTTCTGTTTTTTTTTTTAATCAAATTTATTTTATCAATCAAATTTATTTTATATAGCCCTTCGTACATCAGCTGATATCTCAAAGTGCTGTACAGAAACCCAGCCTAAAACCCCAAACAGCAAGCAATGCAGGTGAAGAAGCACGGTGGCTAGGAAAAACTCCCTAGAAAGGCCAAAACCTAGGAAGAAACCTAGAGAGGAACCAGGCTATGTGGGGTGGCCAGTCCTCTTCTGGCTGTGCCGGGTGGAGATTATAACAAAACATGGTCAAGATGTTCAAATGTTCATAAATGACCAGCATGGTTGAATAATAATAAGGCAGAATAGTTGAAACTGGAGCAGCAGCACAGTCAGGTGGACTGGGGACAGCAAGGAGTCATCATGTCAGGTATTCCTGGGGCATGGTCCTAGGGCTCAGGTCCTCCGAGAGAGAGAAAGAAAGAGAATTAGAGAGAGCATATGTGGGATGGCCAGTCCTCTTCTGGCTGTGCCGGGTGGAGATTATAACAGAACATGGCCAAGATGTTCAAATGTTCATAAATGATCAGCATGGTCGAATAATAATAAGGCAGAACAGTTGAAACTGGAGCAGCAGCACAGCCAGGTGGACTGGGGACAGCAAGGAGTCATCATGTCAGGTAGTCCTGGGGCATGGTCCTAGGGCTCAGGTCCTCCGAGAGAGAGAAAGAGAGAAGGAGAGAATTACAGAACGCACACTTAGATTCACACAGGACACCGAATAGGACAGGAGAAGTACTCCAGATATAACAAACTGACCCTAGCCCCCCGACACATAAACTACTGCAGCATAAATACTGGAGGCTGAGACAGGAGGGGTCAGGAGACACTGTGGCCCACTCCGAGGACACCCCCGGACAGGGCCAAACAGGAAGGATATAACCCCACCCACTTTGCCAAAGCACAGCCCCCACACCACTAGAGGGATATCTTCAACCACCAACATACCATCCTGAGACAATGCTGAGTATAGCCCACAAAGACCTCCGCCACGGCACAACTTAAGGGGGGGGGGAGGGGGGGGCGCCAACCCAGACAGGATGACCACATCAGTGACTCAACCCACTCAGGTGACGCACCCCCTCCAGGGACGGCATGAGAGAGCCCCAGTAAAGCCAGTGACTCAGCCCCTGTAATAGGGTTAGAGGCAGAGAATCCCAGTGGAAAGAGGGGAACCGGCCAGGCAGAGACAGCAAGGGTGGTTCGTTGCTCCAGAGCCTTTCCGTTCACCCTCCCACTCCTGGGCCAGACTACACTCAATCATATGACCCACTGAAGAGATGAGTCTTCAGTAGAGACTTAAAGGTTGAGACCGAGTTTGCGTCTCTGACATGGGTAGGCAGACCGTTCCATAAAAATGGAGCTCTATAGGAGAAAGCCCTGCCTCCAGCTGTTTGCTTAAAAATTCTAGGGACAATTAGGAGGCCTGCGTCTTGTGACAGTAGCGTACGTGTAGGTATGTACGGCAGGACCAAATCAGAGAGATAGATAGGAGCAAGCCCATGTAATGCTTTGTAGGTTAGCAGTAAAACCTTGAAATCAGCCCTTGCTTTGACAGGAAGCCAGTGTAGAGAGGCTAGCACTGGAGTAATATGATCAAATTTTTGGGTTCTAGTCAGGATTCTAGCAGCCGTATTTAGCACTAACTGAAGTTTATTTAGTGCTTTATCCGGGTAGCCGGAAAGTAGAGCATTGCAGTAGTCTAACCTGGAAGTGACAAAAGCATGGATTAATTTTTCTGCATCATTTTTGGACAGAAAGTTCCTGATTTTTGCAATGTTACGTAGATGGAAAAAAGCTGTCCTTGAAATGGTCTTGATATGTTCTTCAAAAGAGAGATCAGGGTCCAGAGTAACGCCGAGGTCCTTCACAGTTTTATTTGAGACGACTGTACAACCTTTAAGATTAATTGTCAGATTCAACAGAAGATCTCTTTGTTTCTTGGGACCTAGAACAAGCATCTCTGTTTTGTCCGAGTTTAAAAGTAGAAAGTTTGCAGCCATCCACTTCCTTATGTCTGAAACACATTCTTCTAGCAAGGGCAATTTTGGGGCTTCACCATGTTTAATTGAAATGTACAGCTGTGTGTCATCCGCATAGCAGTGAAAGTTAACATTATGTTTTCGAATAACATCCCCAAGAGGTAAAATATATAGTGAAAACAATAGTGGTCCTAAAACGGAACCTTGAGGAACACCGAAATTTACAGTTGATTTGTCAGAGGACAGACCATTCACAGAGACAAACTGATATCTTTCCGACAGATAAGATCTAAACCAGGCCAGAACTTGTCCGTGTAGACCAATTTGGGTTTCCAATCTCTCCAAAAGAATGTGGTGATCGATGGTATCAAAAGCAGCACTAAGGTCTAGGAGCACGAGGACAGATGCAGAGCCTCGGTCCGATGCCATTAAAATGTCATTTACCACCTTCACAAGTGCCGTCTCAGTGCTATGATGGGGTCTAAAACCAGACTGAAGCATTTCGTATACATTGTTTGTCTTCAGGAAGGCAGTGAGTTGTTGCGCAACAGCCTTTTCTAAAATTTTTGAGAGGAATGGAAGATTCGATATAGGCCGATAGTTTTTTGTATTTTCTGGGTCAAGGTTTGGCTTTTTCAAGAGAGGCTTTATTACTGCCACTTTTAGTGAGTTTGGTACACATCCGGTGGATAGAGAGCCGTTTATTATGTTCAACATACGAGGGCCAAGCACAGGAAGCAGCTCTTTCAGTAGTTTAGTTGGAATAGGGTCCAGTATGCAGCTTGAAGGTTTAGAGGCCATGATTATTTTCATCATTGTGTCAAGAGATATAGTACTAAAACACTTGAGTGTCTCTCTTGATCCTAGGTCCTGGCAGAGTTGTGCAGACTCAGGACAACTGAGCTTTGAAGGAATACGCAGATTTAAGGAAGAGTCCGTAATTTGCTTTCTAATAATCATAATCTTTTCCTCAAATAAGTTCATGAATTTATCACTGCTAAAGTGAAAGTCATCCTCTCTTGGGGAATGCTGCTTTTTAGTTAGCTTTGCGACAGTATCAAAAAGGAATTTCGGATTGTTCTTATTTTCCTCAATTAAGTTAGAAAAATAGGATGATCGAGCAGCAGTAAGGGCTCTTCGGTACTGCACAGTACTGTCTTTCCAAGCTAGTCGGAAGACTTCCAGTTTGGTGTGGCGCCATTTCCGTTCCAATTTTCTGGAAGCTTGCTTCAGAGCTCGGGTATTTTCTGTGTACCAGGGAGCTAGTTTCTTATGAGAAATGTTTTTAGTTTTTAGGGGTGCAACTGCATCTAGGGTATTGCGCAAGGTTAAGTTGAGTTCCTCAGTTAGGTGGTTAACTGATTTTTGTCCTCTGGTGTCCTTGGGTAGACAGAGGGAATCTGGAAGGACATCAAGGAATCTTTGTGTTGTCTGTGAATTTATAGCACGACTTTTGATGATCCTTGGTTGGGGTCTGAGCAGATTATTTGTTGCAATTGCAAACGTAATAAAATGGTGGTCCGATAGTCCAGGATTATGAGGAAAAACATTAAGATCCACAACATTTATTCCATGGGACAAAACTAGGTCCAGCGTATGACTGTGACAGTGAGTGGGTCCAGAGACATGTTGGACAAAACCCACTGAGTCGATGATGGCTCCGAAAGCCTTTAATCTGTAATACATTTGCACATTTTAACCTGTTTTTACTTTGTCACTATGGGGTATAGATGTCACCATAGGGTATTGTGATGTCACTATGGGGTATTGTGATGTCACTATGGGGTATTGTGTGTAGATTGCTGAGGATTTATTTTTATTTACTACATTTTAGAATAAAGCTGTAACGTAACAATGTGGAAAAAGTTCAGGGTTCTGAATACTTTCCTAAAAACACTAACATGTAGTGTGTGTGTGTGTGTGTGTGATGAAGTGCTGGTGTGCGCAGTTTCTAAAGTTTTCCGTTTTGGATTTTAAGTTCCTCAGTTCTCACTAAATGCTCTTAGTCACAACTTCAGCACGTATCTAAGTCCCAGGGCTCATTTAGTTAACTACAGGGCTCATTTAGTTAACTACACTGGGTGACTGAGGTGGTTATAAACCCTGGTTATTAGATCACATTATTGACATGGCAGCCCATTCGCAGACGCCGCTACTTGTACTGAGCACATATTACTCCGTCTCTCATATCCTGTCCTCAACAAAGCACCACAGCGATGGGGAGCCGAGCTGATCACACTTGATAACCCCTGGCTTTGATATGATTCTAATCAACACTGTCACCCAAATGACGTCAGTTTTGCAGCAATCTTTAAACATGCAGTCTCAACAATGCAGTATTCAATATCAAAGGTGAAGGAATAGAAAGTCCAGAAATCCAGAATAGAAACAAAAAATGACCACCGACTCAATATTAGGTCAAATATGGACTCAAAACACCTGGATGCTTCTGAACACTTAAGCGTCTACATTACTTAGCTTGTATTTGGGTGTTCGATACCATTTTTATCCTAAAGCGCAAATGTAAAAGTAGAGTTGTGTGTTATATACTGCGACACTATTGACATAGAGTTAAGCATTAAGGCCCGAGGAGGAACTACCCAGGTTTATATTTGGATTTTAAGCTGAACGGCACCCTGACTCACCTATTGCTCTTTTGACCTGAAGATCACTCAGCTACACAGCTGATGCCCCCTGGACTCTTTCAATGACACGGTACCTAATTTTGTTTACCTGTCGGCCCCAGCCTCGAACTCAGGTCCTTTATGTACCTAACTGACCCACTCTGCCCATTCATCTCCATTTACCTGTCGGCCCCAGTCTCTAACTCAGGTCCTGTATGTACCTAACTGACCCGCTCTGCCCATTCATCACCATTTACCTGTCGGCCCCAGTCTCTAACTCAGGTCCTGTATGTACCTAACTGACCCTCTCTGCCCATTCATCTCCATTTACCTGTCGGCCCCAGTCTCTAACTCAGGTCCTGTATGTACCTTCATCGTCACTCAACGCCTACATTTACCTCCACTGTACTCACATCCTACCATACCCATCTGTACATTATGCCCTGAATCTATTCTACCAAGCCCAGAAATCGGTTCCTTTTATTCTCTGTTCCAACGAACTAGACGACCAGTTCTTATAGCCTTTAGCAGTTCTTATAGCCTTTCTGGTGATGTAGAGGTTAACCCAGGCCCTGTAGCCTGGGTTCCACTCCTATTCCCCAGGCGCTATTATTTGTTGACTTCTGTAACTATAAAAGCCTTGGTTTCATGCATGTTAACATCAGACTCCTCCGCCAACCCTGATGTCCTAGCCGTGTCTGAATCCTGGTTTAGGAAGGCCATGAAAAATTCTGAAATTTCCATCCCCATATTTGATTTTTGATTTCTCTATTTTCTCACATTGGAAAGTCTTCACCATTCACCATCTATCATAGTGGGAAGCTGAAGTCTTCACCATGCATATCTATCATAGTGGGAAGCTGAAGTCTTCACCATGCATATCTATCATAGTGGGAAGCTGAAGTCATGCATATTTATGATAGTGTTACCGTACGTTCCAGAGAAAGCCTGCTTCCCTCCATTGCTTTGTGGTGGTAGTTGCATTCGTTCTCATCTCTCTCAAACTCTTTTTAAAGAGAGGAAAATTGGGAGGTCAGGAATGTACTGACTACCATATTTTAATTTGATTATTTATCTAGGCAAGTCAGTTAAGAACAAATTCTTATTTACAATGACAGCCTACCCCGGCCAAACCCAGATGACACTGGGCCAATTGTGCGCCGCCTTACGGGACTCCCAATCATGGCCGGATGTGATACAGCCTGGATTCGAACCAGGGACTGAAATGACGCCTTTTGCACTGAGATGCAGTGCCTTAGACCGCAGCGCCACCCGGGAGCCAAAGTCTTTTAGTCTTTTACAATCTCTGCTGGGTTTTTTTTGGTGGGATTGGGTCCTCACGATATATGTTGCTACCTTAAATATCATAGGCGGATCAAGAGAAAGCTCTGTAAAAGTCATCGGTTTTAAATGCTTAAGAAAATCTTGCTTCTGAACAGTGGATAAGGCTGATCGTGCACGTTTTAACATGTACTTAAATGTTTTGCTATATATATATATATATATATATATATAATTGAATCTCCCATATAGATATTTTAATAACATTGAAACAAATCCAGTCATTGGTGATTGTTTTGCCTTTTTAGTCTCCTCTTCTGTTGGTGTGGAGGCAGTGCTCTCAGCCCAACGGTAGTAGACCCACTCACTGAAGAGCTTTTCATGTGTTCTCCCAAGGTGCTCTTAACACTCACACACTCGCTCACGCTCACACACACACACACACACACACACACACACTCTCGCGCACACGGAGGCACACCACCCCCATTATTGCCGATGGATTCTGAAGTGGAATTTCAAAGTACTAGCTTAACCCCCAGGAGGAACACTGTTCGCACCTTCCAGCATTTTTATTCTGTCTGGCAGAACATTGTACATTCAAATCCTCACTACGTGGAGGATTGTGTCACTGGAAGCCCTGGTCAGCTCTAGGCTTCTTCAAAGCATATTACCTGAAGCACTGGTCAGCTCTAGGCTTCTTCCAAGCATATTACCTGAAGCACTAGGCTTCTTCCAAGCATATTACCTGAAGCACTGGTCAGCTCTTGGCTTCTTCCAAACATATTACCTGAAGCACTGGTCAGCTCTAGGCTTGTTCCATGCATATTACCTGAAGGACTGGTCAGCTCTAGGCTTCTTCAAAGCATATTACCTGAAGCACTGGTCAGCTCTAGGCTTCTTCCAAGCATATTACCTGAAGCACTGGTCAGCTCCAGGCTTCTTCCAAGCATATTTCCTGAAGCACTGGTCAGCTCTAGGCTCCTTCCAAGCATATTACTTGAAGCACTGGTCAGCTCTAGGCTTCTTCCAAGCATATTACCTGAAGCACTGGTCAGCTCTAGGCTTCTTCCAAGCATATTACCTGAAGCACTGGTCTGCTCAAGGCTTCTTCCAAGCATATTACCTGAAGCACTGGTCAGCTCTAGGCTTCTTCCATGCATATTACCTGAAGCACTGGTCAGCTCTAGGCTTCTTCCATGCATATTACCTATAGACTAATAGAAGGAACAAAAGCATATTTTTAAGTGTTGAGCCCTATTGCCATTTTGCCATGCGCAATGCCAAGCGTCTGTGTAAAGTTCACCGTCATTGGACTCTGGAGCAGTGGAAACACGTTCTCTGGAGAGATGAATCACGCTTCACCAAATGGCAGTCTGATGGACGAGTCTAGGTTTGGCGGATGCCAGGAAAACACTACCTGCCCCAATGCATAATGCCAACTGTAAAGTTTGGTGGAGGAGGAATACCGGTCTGGGGCTGTTTTTCATGCTTAGGGCTAGGCTCCTTAGTTCCAGTGAAGGGAAGCAGTTTGGGGAAGGCCCTTTCCTGTTTCAGCATGACAATGCTCCAGCGCTCAAAGCGAGGTCCATACAGAATTCCCAGCAGCGTTGCTGTTCTTGACTCAAACCGGTACGTCTGGCACCTACTATCATACCCTGTTCAAAAGCGCTTCAATCGTTTGACTTGCCCATGCACCCTCTGAATGGCACACATACTATCCATGTCTCAAGACCCCCCAAAAAATACTATTTTCATTATTGAATTTCAGTAGTCCTGCATGTTGGAGCTCGAAGCCTGTTTTCACTGTACCCTGCAATCACACTTGCAACCCTGTACATGTGACTATTAAACAATCTGGAAATCTTTCTTTAACCCCGTCTCCTCCCCTTCATCTACACTGATTGAAGTGGATTTTTACAAGTGACATCAATAAGAGATCGTAGTTTCCACCTGAATTCTCCTGGTCTGTCATGGAAAGAGCAGGTGTTCTTAATGTTTTGAACACTCAGTGAATGTGATTGTATATAAATGTAAGCAAGGTTTGAAATGATTGTTTTAGTCAAATATTATATTTGTTTCAAATCAAATCAAATTTATTTATATAACCCTTCGCACATCAGCCGATGTCACAAAGTGCTGTACAGAAACCCAGCCTAAAACCCCAAACAGCAAGCAATGCAGGTGTAGAAGCACGGTGGCTAGGAAAAACTCCCTAGAAAGGCCAAAACCTAGGAAGAAACCTAGAGAGGAACCAGGCTATGTGGGGTGGCCAGTCCTCTTCTGGCTGTGCCGGGTGGAGATTATAACAGAACATGGCCAAGATGTTCAAATGTTCATAAATGACCAGCATGGTCCAATAATAATAAGGCAGAACAGTTGAAACTGGAGCAGCAGCACGGCCAGGTGGACTGGGGACAGCAAGGAGTCATCATGTCAGGTATTCCTGAGGCATGGTCCTAGGGCTCAGGTCCTCCGAGAGAGAGAGAATTAGAGAGCACACTTAAATTCACACAGGACACCGAATAGGACAGGAGAAGTACTCCAGATATAACAAACTGACCCTAGCCCCCCGACACATAAACTACTGCAGCATAAATACTGGAGGCTGAGACAGGAGTGGTCAGGAGACACTGTGGCCCCATTCGAGGACACCCCCGGACAGGGCCAAACAGGAAGGATATAACCCCACCCACTTTGCCAAAGCACAGCCCCCACACCACTAGAGGGATATCTTCAACCACCAACTTACCATCCTGAGACAAGGCTGAGTATAGCCCACAAAGATCTCCACCACGGCACAACCCAAGGGGTTGTTCTTCTTGCGGTAAATTTTGCAGTCAATTAATTATTTGTGATTATGTTCCGGGCCCCTGACCATCCGCTAATGAAAAAAAATCTCCCCGCGGCTTAATCTAGTTGTGGATCTGTGGTTTACATTATAGAGGGCTTTAGCATTCTGGGGGGGGGAGTTTGAATAGTTGGCTTGTAGAACACCAAAAAACGTTAGTTACAGTTGCTTTGAAAAACCCACAAGCTGATTGATTTTTGTAATTATCATCTATTGGGGATAACTGGGGTCAGAGCGTTCAGTTCCATTGTGTTCTCACCGTTTCCATCTAGAAGACCAGATGACAGATTTCAAGCCTTTTCTCTTTCCTCACAGGGCTTTAAAAACATATTGACTGTATGAACCCAGTACTGTCACTGGCACTCAGCAGAGAGGTCTGTTCACTTGGAAAGGCTATGCCTGGAAAACCTGTGGTGCTTCGATAATGACATCCAGA
The DNA here is from genome assembly GCF_013265735.2 of Oncorhynchus mykiss. Lineage (NCBI taxonomy): Eukaryota > Metazoa > Chordata > Actinopteri > Salmoniformes > Salmonidae > Oncorhynchus > Oncorhynchus mykiss. The sequence continues at coordinate 7,050,314 of NC_048569.1, read as the reverse complement.
GAGAAATGTAAAGCACACACACACACACACACACTCCCTGAATATCAAAACTAGACGAGTTGGCAGATTTCTGAAACAAAAATGTCTGTTGAATTGTAGAAATAAATGTAATGGTAAGATGCTGTTGATGATGATGATTATGATGGTAATAGCACAGTATTCCATCAGGCGAATTTAAAACGAGTACAAGCATATATACCAGGTGTACTTTCCAGAAAGCTGGCTGAACTCTCTGGCGGGTCTTTCCGCCCTTGGAGCCAGTTGGGAAAGCGCTTACATCCTCTCCTGTGATGTGGCCCCGACAACAATAATGAGAAATTAGTTTATGGGGCTGTATATTTTATCCCCTGTCGCTACCCCACCTGCCACGTTATCAAGGAATTGACCACTTGCTCTGTCAATTCCTGGAGAGAAAATGACACCTCAGCACCATGCCAGACGGCAGCTCCCACCCAGTAATTGGACAGGGGAGTACAGAAAATGCAGAGTTTCACTGGAGGCTTAGTGGATATGCTGATGGCGAAACAGGTCTTTCAATCAAGATTATTGTCGCTGTATGCAGTTACAGCCCTCTACGCGCCATGCTTTTGGGTCAACTGAAACCAGTAGTGCACTAGGCAGCATGCAACTGTGCCATCTAGAAGCTTGAGTCTTTTTAAAGGTGCAGTAGGGTCACACCATATGAGGGCCACAGTATGTCAAGCAAGCAGCAGACTGCTGATTTTGAACTGAGATTATTTTAGTTGTGAACCCACTTCTAAGAGATCTGAGTTTACTGTGTAAGTCCGTTTTAATAGAGTTTGGCTGTTTTTTGGGGTCCGTCGACAATAGTTTCCATAACTGTGTGTGTGTGTGCACATGTTCGTGTTTACCGGTAATGATGTCTGAGGTATAACGACCCCAGCCCATCCAGCTCCAGGTTATTTTATATAATGGTGAAAATGACTCGCTCCGTGCCGGGAATGACTGTTTGTGAGCCGTGAAATTTGGGTCGTTTTTGTTCCAGGCCATTTAAAACGTACGTGTAACATTTAGTTGGTTTTAAACATAAAATTGGATTTCATGACGTTACAAGAGCACAGAAACAACAGAGTATTTAGGGTCACCGGGGCCTAGTGTCATTGATTCAAAGAACTGTGTTCTGACCACTTGTGCTGAAAAGTGGTTTGTCCTTGTCAATGCTATTTGTGTACGATGAGTGTACAAAACATTATGAACACCTGCTCTTTCCATGACATGGACTGACTTGGTGAAAAGCTACAATCCCTTAGTGATGTTAATTGTTACACCCACTTCAATCGGTGTAGATGAGTGGTGTCAAACTGTAATGAGTGGTGTCAAGAACTGCAAATACTGGGTATTTCACGCTCAATAGTTTCCTGTGTGTATCAAGGATGATCTACCACCCAAAGGACATCCAGTCAACTTGACAAAACTGTGGGACGCATTGGAGTCAACATGGGCCAGCATCCCTGTGGAACGCTTTGTAGTCAACATGGGCCAGCATCCCTGTGGAACGCTTTGTAGTTAACATGGGCCAGCATCCCTGTGGAACGCTTTGTAGTTAACATGGGCCAGCATCCCTGTGGAACGCTTTGTAGTCAACATGGGCCAGCATCCCTGTGGAACGCTTTGTAGTTAACATGGGCCAGCATCCCTGTGGAACGCTTTGTAGTCAACGTGGGCCAGCATCCCTGTGGAACGCTTTGTAGTTAACATGGGCCAGCATCCCTGTGGAATGCTTTGTAGTCAACATGGGCCAGCATCCCTGTGGAACGCTTTGTAGTCAACGTGGGCCAGCATCCCTGTGGAACGCTTTGTAGTTAACATGGGCCAGCATCCCTGTGGAACGCTTTGTAGTTAACATGGGCCAGCATCCCTGTGGAACGCTTTGTAGTCAACATGGGCCAGCATCCCTGTGGAACGCTTTGTAGTTAACATGGGCCAGCATCCCTGTGGAACGCTTTGTAGTCAACATGGGCCAGCATCCCTGTGGAACGCTTTGTAGTCAACATGGGCCAGCATCCCTGTGGAACGCATTCAACACCTTGTAGAGTCCCATGCCCCCGACGAATTAAGGCTGTTCTGAGGGCAAAATGGAGGTGTGCAACTCTCAATATTTGGAAGGTGGTCCTAATGTGTTGTCCACCCAGTGTACGTTACAGTGCTGGAGACAGAGGTATAGTAGGTAACCAAAGTTTTCTCTGAAAAGCATGATATGTTTGAGGATGGAAAGGTCAAGGAAATGTTCCCTCTTTTTCCCCATTATGGCCTCTCTCTCTCTCTCTTTGTGGTTGGAAACAAAAGCGTTGGTTTGAATCTTGGTCGGGTCCATTCGGGCTTTTCCCCCTCTTGCTAATTGGTTTGTGAAGACAAGTGGGACAGCTCTGACCCCTGGAGTCTGAACGTGTGTTTCCTGGGCTTCCTTGCGCCCACCATCTCTCCTTCCCTCCTTCAACGTGAGCTGCTTCTTTAGTCCTCGGCGAGCAAATAATCGACCGTCGCTCCACCACACATGTTCACATTCAGAAAAGACCTCGACTCAACCACAGTTTCCATCTGACAGTAAACTATACCTCTCAGAGTAACTTTCTGTCTGTATTGTAATGCCAGGAATAACATGAAGATGCTGACCACTTCAGTTTTTACATTTTTATTCCATTATATAAAATCGTTTTCAGTTTATTCTGTGGCACTGGTAGAAAATGGAGCGCGTACAGGTAGTTGTATAGTTAGTTTTGGCTCGAATTTCTGCCATTTCTCGCTTTATTTGAAGACTTCATTATATTTTTTTTTTATTTGAGTCTGTTGAGGGGAGGGGGAGGGGGAGAGCCTTGTTCCATGCTTGGAAATACTTTTGTTGGCGTTGAAGGAGGTAAAGTAATAGTCTGTCATTATCTCTATTATATATCACATGGAGTAAATTCCCATTTCAGACTCTCCCCTCAACTCTTGGCACATTAGAGCAACTTGATCTCATAGCTTTCATGATACCGTACTGTGATACTTAACCAACACGGTGACAGTGTTCCCTGTTGTCTGTTTACCTTACCTGTGTAGTGCACTCCAGGATTTACATCCTGTGTCAATGTGTCATGTTCTGTGCTAAGGACATGAATCTCAGCTCACGCATTAACACATTGTCTCGGTAGCGTCATCTCACGCCTTTACACAGTCTCCGTAGCTTCATCTCAGGTCTTGACACGGTCTATGTAGCTTCATCTCAGGTCTTGACACGGTCTATGTAGCTTAATCTCACGCCTTGACACGGTCTCGGTAGCTTCATCTCACGCCTTGACACGGTCTATGTAGCTTCATCTCACACCTTGACACGGTCTCTGTAGCTTCCTCTCATCTCACGCCTTGACACGGTCTCCGTAGCTTCCAGTGGGAAATCGACAAGGTAGTCGGTCCAGTCCTATATATTATCAGGTTATGTATGATCTGTGAAGTTAAAACATTCAGGCAAGCAGAAAAGGATAGACCAGAAGTCGTCTAATGTATGACTTATTGTGACGCGAGACTTGGAACACTGTACTGGCACCCTAACACTATGGTCTATGGGGCCGTGTACTCGCGGCGAGGAGTGAGGCTGGGGGTGTACTCGCGGCGAGGAGTGAGGCTGGGGGGGTACTCGCGGCGAGGAGTGAGGCTGGGGGGGTACTCGCGGCGAGGAGTGAGGCTGGGGGGGTACTCGCGGGGAGGAGTGAGGCTGGGGGGGTACTCGCGGGGAGGAGTGAGGCTGGGGGGGTACTCGCGGGGAGGAGTGAGTCTGAGAACTAAGGAGGATGAGTGAGGCTGAGAACTAAGGAGGATGAGTGAGAATGTGGTGTACTCGCGAGGAGGAGTGAGGCTGAGCCCTAAGGAGGAGGAGTGAGGCTGAGCCCTAAGGAGGATGAGTGAGGCTGAGCCCTAAGGAGGATGAGTGAAGCTGGGGTGTACTCACGGGGAGAAGTGAGGCTGAGACCCTAAGGAGGTGAGTGAGGCTGAGGACTGCGGGGAGGAGTGAGGCTGAGCCCTAAGGAGGATGAGTGAGTCTGAGCCCTAAGGAGGAGGAGTGAGGCTGAGAACTAAGGAGGATGAGTGAGACTGTGGTGTACTCGCGGGGAGGAGTGAGGCTAAGACCCTAAGGAGGAGGAGTGAGGCTGAGCCCTAAGGAGGAGGAGTGAGGCTGAGCCCTAAGGAGGAGGAGTGAGTCTGAGCCCTAAGGAGGAGGAGTGAGGCTGAGCCCTAAGGAGGAGGAGTGAGGCTGAGCCCTAAGGAGGAGGAGTGAGGCTGAGCCCTAAGGAGGATTAGTGAGTCTGGGGTGTACTCGCGGGGATGAGTGAGGCTGAGGCCTAAGGAGGTGAGTGAGGCTGGGGTGTACTCGTGGGGAGGAGTGAGGCTGAGGCCTAAGGAGGTGAGTGAGGCTGAGGCCTAAGGAGGTGAGTGAGGCTGAGGCCTAAGGAGGTGAGTGAGGCTGAGGCCTAAGGAGGAGGAGTGAAGCTGGGGTGTACTCACGGGGAGAAGTGAGGCTGAGTCCCTAAGGAGGTGAGTGAGGCTGAGGACTGCGGGGAGGAGTGAGGCTGAGGACTGCGGGGAGGAGTGAGGCTGAGCCCTAAGGAGGATGAGTGAGGCTGAGCCCTAAGGAGGATGAGTGAGGCTGAGCCCTAAGGAGGATGAGTGAGGCTGAGCCCTAAGGAGGATTAGTGAGTCTGGGGTGTACTCGCGGGGAGGAGTGAGGCTGAGCCCTAAGGAGGAGGAGTGAGGCTGAGCCCTAAGTAGGAGGAGTGAGTCTGAGCCCTAAGGAGGATGAGTGAGGCTGAGCCCTAAGGAGGATGAGTGAGGCTGAGCCCTAAGGAGGATGAGTGAGGCTGAGCCCTAAGGAGGATGAGTGAGGCTGAGCCCTAAGGAGGATTAGTGAGTCTGGGGTGTACTCGCGGGGATGAGTGAGGCTGAGGCCTAAGGAGGTGAGTGAGGCTGAGGCCTAAGGAGGTGAGTGAGGCTGAGGCCTAAGGAGGTGAGTGAGGCTGAGGCCTAAGGAGGTGAGTGAGGCTGAAGCCTAAGGAGGTGAGTGAGACTGGGATGTACTCGCGGGGAGGAGTGAGGCTGAGGACTGCGGGGAGGAGTGAGGCTGGGGTGTACTCGCGGGGAGGAGTGAGGCTGGGGTGTACTCGCCGGGAGGAGTGAGGCTGGGGTGTACTCGCGGGGAGGAGTGAGGCTGAGACCTAAGGAGGTGAGTGAGGCTAAGGACTGCGGGGCAGGGTCTTGGCTAATGACAGAAAAAAAATATATATAGATAGATAAAAAATACTATTGTGCTGAAGCACTACAGTACTTTCCAGGGTTGGGTGTTCCATGCAAGGGACAGACAGACGGATGCCAGGGTTGGGTGTGCCACTCTGGGGAAGACCGAGGACCCGGGGCGAGGGTGTGGTCTGTTTTACCAGCTGGATAACCACCATGAGCCAGGGCTGGGTGTGTTTTAGAGTGTTTTTGGCAATACACACGGAAATAGTCTACCTGGGCATGATGCAAAAGGCGCACCTTTCCTGCAAGGGGCAGACACACAGAGGGCAAGTCCAGGAGAGTGTCACAACGGATCCGTCCTAATCCGCCGCAGCTGGTGCTCACCCCTTATTTGTTGGAAACACTATCCAGACGGGTTTCCCCTGCCGTTTGGAGCCCCAGCAGAAATTCCACTTGTTTTTGTCCCTTCATGATGTTTTGATGAATGTTTCCCTCTGGCATGCCATTTCTCAGCTGCCCTTACCTTCCCTCAAAGGCCCCTTACCTTCCCTCAAAGGCCCCTTACCGTCCCTCAAAGGCCCCTTACCGTCCCTCAAAGGCCCCTTACCGTCCCTCAAAGGCCCCTTACCGTCCCTCAAAGGCCCCTTACCGTCCCTCAAAGGCCCCTTACCGTCCCTCAAAGGCCCCTTACCGTCCCTCAAAGGCCCCTTACCGTCCCTCAAAGGCCCCTTACCGTCCCTCAAAGGCCCCTTACCGTCCCTCAAAGGCCCCTTACCTTCCCTCAAAGGCCCCTTACCGTCCCTCAAAGGCCCCTTACCGTCCCTCAAAGGCCCCTTACCGTCCCTCAAAGGCCCCTTACCTGCCCTCAAAGGAAAACGGGTTTTACATCTTATGGTAACCCGTGTAAATCCACACTACTGCATTCACTTAACATTGTGTCCATGGCATCTGTCTGGGCAGGGGAGTAAGAGACATCTGGCTACTCTCTTCAGAACCCCACTCTCCAGTGGCTAGGATTAGCTATTGATGCTCTTACCAACCCGAAGCAGGGAAGGAACTGTCCTTACTAGGGGGAGAGTAATCAACCCCTAAAGAGGGGAGATGATGGCTCAGGTGATTGTCTGCACTCCTCCCTGGCTATAGGATAGTCCTGTTTCCACTCCTCCCGGCTACAGGATATCCCTGTTTCCACTCCTACCCGGCTACAGGATAGTCCTGTTTCCACTCCTCCCGGCTATAGGATAGTCCTGTTTCCACTCCTCCCGGCTATAGGATAGTCCTGTTTCCACTCCTCCCGGCTATAGGATAGTCCTGTTTCCACTCCTCCCGGCTATAGGATAGTCCTGTTTCCACTCCTCCCCGGCTACAGGATATCCCTGTTTCCACTCCTCCCCGGCTACAGGATAGCCCTGTTTCCACTCCTCCCGGCTACAGGATAGTCCTGTTTCCACTCCTACCCGGCTACAGGATAGTCCTGTTTCCACTCCTCCCGGCTATAGGATAGTCCTGTTTCCACTCCTCCCCGGCTATAGGATAGTCCTGTTTCCACTCCTCCCTGGCTACAGGATAGTCCTGTTTCCACTCCTCCCCAGCTACAGGATAGTCCTGTTTCCACTCCTCCCGGCTATAGGATAGTCCTGTTTCCACTCCTCCCGGCTACAGGATAGTCCTGTTTCCACTCCTCCCGGCTATAGGATAGTCCTGTTTCCACTCCTCCCGGCTACAGGATAGTCCTGTTTCCACTCCTCCCGGCTACAGGATAGTCCTGTTTCCACTCCTCCCGGCTACAGGATAGTCCTGTTTCCACTCTGCCCCAGGCAAAGAGCAGAAACTATTGCAAAAAAATAATCAATTGCATAAAAGGCTGGGGGCTGTTCTGTTGTCTGGTATTGCGGAAATGCAAGGCCACTCCAAAGGCATCCCTCCACTCTGTGGTGTTAAGCTCTGAGGAAGCATGGGTTCACCTCTCCACTCTGTGGTGTTGAGCTCTGAGGAAGCATGGGTTCACCCCTCCACTTTGTGGTGTTGAGCGCTGAGGAAGCATGGGTTCACCCCTCCACTCTGTGGTGTTGAGCGCTGAGGAAGCATGGGTTCACCTCTCCACTCTGTGGTGTTGAGCGCTGAGGAAGCATGGGTTCACCTCTCCACTCTGTGGTGTTGAGCGCTGAGGAAGCATGGGTTCACCTCTCCACTCTGTGGTGTTGAGCGCTGAGGAAGCATGGGTTCACCTCTCCACTCTGTTGTGTTGAGCGCTGAGGAAGCATGGGTTCACCTCTCCACTCTGTGGTGTTGAGCGCTGAGGAAGCATGGGTTCCCCTCTCCACTCTGTGGTGTTGAGCGCTGAGGAAGCATGGGTTCACCCCTCCACTCTGTGGTGTTGAGCGCTGAGGAAGCATGGGTTCACCCCTCCACTCTGTGGTGTTGAGCGCTGAGGAAGCATGGGTTCACCTCTCCACTCTGTGGTGTTGAGCGCTGAGGAAGCATGGGTTCACCTCTCCACTCTGTGGTGTTGAGCTCTGAGGAAGCATGGGTTCACCCCTCCACTCTGTGGTGTTGAGCGCTGAGGAAGCATGGGTTCACCCCTCCACTCTGTGGTGTTGAGCGCTGAGGAAGCATGGGTTCACCCCTCCACTCTGTGGTGTTGAGCGCTGAGGAAGCATGGGTTCACCCCTCCACTCTGTGGTGTTGAGCGCTGAGGAAGCACGGGGTCACATCTTGGCGCTCACCGGACTTTAGCTTTCCCGACGTGTCTGAACCACTCGGGGTGGAATACAGGACTCAATGGGAACCTAACACTCTGAAAATTAGCACTCGGCAATTTGATTACAATACTTAGACGTTTTTTTTTTTTTTTACAAGGTTTTAAGATGAGAAAATATATATATTTTTTTTATGTACATTTCAAATACTTCCACACACACACACAATGAAATGAGTGTGCTGATTTTGAGTTGTACATAACATCTAATGACCTCCAATAACTGATTGGCTGTTTAGATTTAAGCTCTACACCTACATTCCACAAACTCTGGCAGAGTTTAAAGCCAAACGACATTGACTCCCAGTTAGGTCAGATGTAGATGTGCTTGACTGCATAGACGTGCAAAACAAAGGTGGCTGCAGGCTAATGTCATAATGATAACTCTGAGAAGGCAGTGAATGAGGGGAGCCAGGGTCAAATCCCTCAGACAGTGAGCACCCAGAAGTCCTCCAACTCCAAATCACTCTCGTATTCATGTCTGTCTGTCCCCAGCCGTAAGTCGATTTAGAGTTCTCAATGACAAACACAAATGTCAGACAGTCCATGGTCTTGTGGTTTCTGGTCATGTGTTATTGTCTGTCTGTGCTGCTGACACCACTGTTCACTTGGTGTCTGTGTGTCAGTAATATGTTGTATTTTAAATGTTTCAACTCTACCTGTTACCGATGACTGATTTTCTTTTCAAAATGTATTTTGTTATTTATTTATTTTACCTGAAGTGTGTCGTTGGTTGCTGAAGAAGTAACAATGCATCAGATTTGCTAGTCCCTCTGCAGGGGAAATCGACCACTCATGTTGTCGAGTTACAATTAACGGAGTACAACTAATGATGCCGGCTGACTGGCTGAAAGAGGAAATGAATTAACAATAAGCTGATTCCACCTTGTTCTTCTTCTCCCAGCTGATCAGCCTGTAGGAATACATTAACAATAAGCTGATTCCACCTTGTCCTTCTTCTCTCAGCTGATCAGCCGGAAGGACAAGACCACGTTTGAGAAGCTGGACTTCTTGACATCCAAAGAGGACAACTACACGCGCATGAGGGAGTACATCCGTTCTCTCAAGATAACACCATGCATCCCCTACCTGGGTAAGTCTCTAACCTTAAACCCTACCTGGGTAAGTCTCTAACCTTAAACCCTACCTGGGTAAGTCTCTAACCTTAAACCCTACCTGGGTAAGTCTCTAACCTTAAACCCTATCTGGGTAAGTCTCTCTCATGATTTGTATCAGTCATTTGTTTTGCAAACTCTGCTAACACACATGCAGTAAAGAAACACTGCTAAACATACATCAGTCTCTTGAGGTGCGCAATTGAAATGATTGGTTAACTATACTCTCCAACATAAAATAAAACATTTCTAGAACTCAAGTGGTGTCCTGATGTGTTTAAGCATTGTTGTGGAAAGAAGTGTGATTTTAAAAAAAACTGAAAACAAGTGTTTTTGGCGGAATTATGGTGAATAAATATATTGAGGTGGCCACAGGTGGGTGGCCCTGTTCATAAACCATGTCGGGTGCGTTTGTTTACACCTTGCTCAGTCTTATTACCTCATTAGCTAGATTGCTAGCTAACAACCTGGGAACTTTAGCAGTATATCCAAACTTCTGGTGGCACAGAGAGAAAGGAAAGGGGATATCTTCTTCAGGAGATCAATGATCATAGATCAATGAATGAATGAATGAATGAATGAATGAATGACTGATCTCTTGCATGTCATCACTCACAAAACGTTACGCTTTTAAAGGGACAGTGTACAATTTTTTATCTTATGCATCTCAATAGGTAGTGCTTTTAAACAATGACAGGCTTTTTTTTATATCAACATAATAGCTTTTTATAAGTAACAAATGTCTTTACAGGGTTACATATTAGTTTCTTCAAAAGTAGCTAGAATTCATAGACCCAATATAGTCTCTCTCTCCATTAAAAAAAAATGTTTCTCTTCTGGTGCTCCTAACTTTGGTTGTGCTCCTAACTTTGGTTGTGCTCCTAACTTTGGTTGTGCTCCTAACTTTGGTTGTGCTCCTAACTTTGGTTGTGCTCCTAACCTTTGTTGTCCTCCTAACTTTTGTTGTCCTCCTAACTTTTGTTGTCCTCCTAACTTTTGTTGTGCTCCTAACTTTTGTTGTGCTCCTAACTTTTGTTGTGCTCCTAACTTTTGTTGTCCTCCTAACTTTTGTTGTCCTCCTAACATTTGTTGTCCTCCTAACCTTTGTTGTGCTCCTAACTTTTGTTGTGCTCCTAACTTTTGTTGTGCTCCTAACTTTTGTTGTGCTCCTAACTTTTGTTGTGCTCCTAACTTTTGTTGTCCTCCTAACTTTTGTTGTCCTCCTAACTTTTGTTGTCCTCCTAACATTTGTTGTCCTCCTAACCTTTGTTGTCCTCCTAACTTTTGTTGTCCTCCTAACTTTTGTTGTCCTCCTAACATTTGTTGTCCTCCTAACCTTTGTTGTGCTCCTAACTTTTGTTGTGCTCCTAACTTTTGTTTTGCTCCTAACTTTTGTTGTGCTCCTAACCTTTCAAAGTTTGGAACACCAGTGCTATGATTTTTTAATATTTTTTATTTAGAGCCCTGTTCATAACATCTATCTCTTTTCCAAACTGATATGGTAAAGCCACATTTGGAGACGTTACTTTTGATCAATCTGTTTGTTGTTAAATCATCACTACCACCATCATCATCAATAAATGTGCAGATGTTTCCCATTCACTGAGGAATTAAAACCCATTCAGCTGAGTCGGTTTAGTTTTATGACCGTGGCCAACCCCCCCCCCCCCCCCCCCCCCTCCCTTTATGACGAGTCATCCACCTGGTTCAGTCTGTGATTTGAGGAAAATAGCATCAACCTCTCTAGTAATTTAATAGGATCTCAATGTCATAAATCCTCAATGTTCCAGAATGTGGTGAAAATGGCAGGGAGAAATCTAAACCAGTCTAATTGGAATGAATGGCAGTAGAGGCGTAATCCCAATTTTTTTTAATATGCAGGAACATAAAAGGCATGTGACATGTCAAACTAAAATGGTCATATATATAATTAGAAATACATTTTATACAGGTTTTATACCAATTTTCCATGTGAATAATAACCTCTAAAATATATGTAAACAAACCACAAATGTCTACGTTTTTTTGTGTTCTTGGAAAGCTGTGTAAAATCAGTATTTGCAACTTGTCGAAGTCGTATCATCAACTGATTCGCGCCAGTGTATGGCTGTGGATTGACTGCATTTTTTTGAGTAGAATATTGGCAGTGAATTAGACAAATGTATGGAATCATTCCTCTAAAACGGTCTGGCTAGCTAGCAGACATGCAGTGCAGAAATTCTTCAAATTCATTATTTTACACTGTCTTAAAACAGCACAGGCAAACCATGGCTGACCTTTATCCCGTCATTGGAAGGTTCATGTCCATTCCGTTACCCTGATTCCTAATTCTATGGAAAAGAGGGTTGTAAGTTCCAAATGAAAACACAGTTGCAAATGTCACTAACACTCGTATGACTTCAGAATAACTAACTAGCAAAATTATTACAAACATTTTGGCAATGATTTAATAGTTTGCAATTGTTAGCCACCAGTTTTTAAAATGATCTATCTCCTGCACAAATTGTGCCAGGATGTTGGTCGCCAGTGATCAGCTGTGTAGCTTACTGACATAGTTAGCTAGCTCATCCTTCACTGGCATCAAAAGCTTGCTTAGCCTGTTTAAATTACCCTAAAGTTGTAGACATACTTTCCCAAAATTAAGAGAAACTGTCTTATCAGAAATCAGTCCGTAGATCAGCATGTTTCTCTGCGATCGTATGGTTGAGTCAGCTGAGCACAGCCAGCAGCTGACTCGGTAGACTACTGTAATAACTCGACGCAGAAGAACAGCTGCTAAATAAAAACTCATAATGTAAGCATTAGCACTACTAGCTACAGTCGCTAGCTAGTTTTTTTTTTTGAGCATTCAGCATTGTGTGTGTGTGTGTGTGTGCAGCATCCTTTCAGTGACTGGCTCGGCTAACATTAGCGTTAATGTTGGACAAATTTATGCTTGCTGTCGTGCTATAGTCGAACTTCAAAAATACTGCTCTTTTGAAGCACAATAATCCTTATCTAGATTTAAAATAGGGCGACTAAGACTGCCTCGCCCTAAAAATCTACATTTGACATTTTATTGTTTTAGCTTAGATCAATTGAGACAGTTTTGAGGCAGAAATGGGGTTTAGCAGATGTCACCTAGGTCATTTTTATTTCTCCAAATGTTAGACCTTGTCAGAACTACTTTCGAGCTATCCCACTTTGCGATATGAGACGGATCAGTGCAGGCGGAATCTACGCGCTGTCCGACGTAAAACAATGTCAACGACCACCAGCACTTAAAAATATCAACATGAATCGGTATCCCAGAGCAGATAAATTTAATCATGGAAACTGTGGACAGAAACTGTGGACAGTCACTGACAGACATCACTACTATTGTGCTCTAACCGTTGTGTGCCTATTGAGACGTCTGTGTTGAGATTTCCACCGTAGGACTCTGGACTTTTGTACAGCGGTCCTCTTTAAAGGATCCTTCCCAGGACAGTTTGCGCTCGGTTCAGAACTTAAAGCACAGGGTTACAGGAACAGTACTTCAATGCAAATATTGTATTAAAATACAGGTATCCAGTGGGATAATACTGAACTGTAATACTGAACTATAATACTGAACTATAATACTGAACTATAATACTGAACTGTAATACTGAACTGTAATACTGAACTGTAATACTGAACTATAATACTGAACTATAATACTGAACTGTAATACTGAACTGTAATACTGAACTATAATACTGAACTGTAATACTGAACTATAATACTGAACTGTAATACTGAACTATAATACTGAACTGTAATACTGAACTGTAATACTGAACTATAATACTGAACTGTAATACTGAACTATAATACTGAACTATAATACTGAACTATAATACTGAACTGTAATACTGAACTATAATACTGAACTATAATACTGAACTATAATACTGAACTGTAATACTGAACTGTAATACTGAACTGTAATACTGAACTGTAATACTGAACTGTAATACTGAACTGTAATACTGAACTATAATACTGAACTGTAATACTGAACTGTAATACTGAACTATAATACTGAACTGTAATACTGAACTGTAATACTGAACTATAATACTGAACTATAATACTGAACTATAATACTGAACTGTAATACTGAACTATAATACTGAACTGTAATACTGAACTATAATACTGAACTATAATACTGAACTATAATACTGAACTGTAATACTGAACTATAATACTGAACTGTAATACTGAACTATAATACTGAACTGTAATACTGAACTATAATACTGAACTATAATACTGAACTATAATACTGAACTGTAATACTGAACTATAATACTGAACTATAATACTGAACTATAATACTGAACTGTAATACTGAACTATAATACTGAACTATAATACTGAACTATAATACTGAACTGTAATACTGAACTATAATACTGAACTGTAATACTGAACTATAATACTGAACTGTAATACTGAACTGTAATACTGAACTGTAATACTGAACTATAATACTGAACTATAATACTGAACTATAATACTGAACTATAATACTGAACTATAATACTGAACTATAATACTGAACTGTAATACTGAACTATAATACTGAACTGTAATACTGAACTACTCTAGATATCGGCTTGGCTCTATACTCTATACCCCTCATTCAAATCTGGAATGTTGAAGTCAGATCCCACTGCTTTTTCTTTATTAGGGACTGATTTACACCTGGGACACCAGGTGGATGCAATTAATGAACAGGTAGATCAGAAAACCAGCAGGCTCTGGACCTCGCTCAAGACTACATACAACTCAAATTCTAAAACTAATCACACAAGGTATTTTTTTTCTATCCATATCATCTGAAGATTAACTAGTACCTAGTTTAATTTGGCGGGTCAGATGAAGAGGGGTAATTGCAATGGTTTGGCAGTAGCCCTCTGACCCAGTTTCCTATTATCACTAGGGTTGCAAAATTCCTGGAACTTTCAATAAATTCCCTTGTTTTCTAGAAATCCTGGTTGGAGGATTCGAGATGTTCTGCTTATTCCCTCCTGATTCTGGAAATCTCCAACTCCAATTTCTTGAACGTTCCCCCTGAATTTTGCAACCCTAATTATCACACAGAGTTCTTGCCAACTCAGACTGGCATTTTAATGACTGAGGCATGAAAACAACGTCAGGCCCATCTCACACAGACCTCCAGGGGACTTTGTTAATCTGCTCAGCTCATAGGGACTGGTTCGCTCCAAACCTCCCTGCTGGTCTTTTGTTGCTCTGGAAGTGTTGGCGGCGTTAGAGGTGGGGCTCGGTGCCTGGGCAGGTCAAGGGGCGGATCCCCTCTTTGTGGAACTGACAGCCTCACACGGTGGAGCTTGATAAAGGCTGCAATGCCCTGTCCCCCTCATCACTCCACACTCTCTGCGGACTCACCTCCCTCCTCCTTTCCTCATTCCTTCCCTAAAGAGCAGTGAGGTCTCAGTTTTCCAGGTTTGTGCCATGGTCATGTCAGCAAAGCAAAGGGAGGCATGTTTCCTTCGGCTAGCGTGAGATAATTACAATAGAAACCAAATGTGTTCCACACGACGTCATTTAAGAATCACAAATAATGTGAGTGGACATATTTGGGACCCCCCCCCACCAATCCCTTTTTTTCCTGTTTTATGTTTTGCTCAAATCTACTGGGGGATGTGCCTCTGGTTTTTAAGTTGAAACTACAACACCAAACCAAACCTACTGGGGGATGTGCCTCTGGTTTTTAAGTTGAAACTACAACACCAAACCAAACCTACTGGGGGATGTGCCTCTGGTTTTTAAGTTGAAACTACAACACCAAACCAAACCTACTGGGGGATGTGCCTCTGGGTTTTAAGTTGAAACTACAACACCAAACCTACTGGGGGATGTGCCTCTGGTTTTTAAGTTGAAACTACAACACCAAACCAAACCTAGGTAAATAAGAAAGTCTTCATACATCTTCCAGAAGCAGGTTGCCTTGGTAACCCTGCCCACCTTGATGTGCAAGTAAGAACTCAAGTAAAAATACTTTAGTTCTTAAGTAGTTTTTTGGGGGGTATCTGTACTTAACTATTTATATTTTTGACTACTTTTACTCCAGTACATTCCTAAAGAAAATAATGTACTTTTTACTCCATACATTTTTCCTGACACCCATAAGTACTCGTTATATTTTGAATGCTTAGCAGGACAGGAACATTCATGCACTTATCAAGAGAACATCCCTGGTCATCCCTACTGCCTCTGATCTGGCGGACTCACTAAACACATGCTTTGTTTGTAAATTATGTTGGAGTGTACCCCTGGCTATCCATAAATAAAAAAAACTATATGGTTTGCTTAATATAAGGAATTTAATTTAAGGAATAAGGAATATAAGGATTTTTTAAAATTATTTATACTTTTATCTTTATAATATTTTAGCAATTACATTTACCTTTTAATACTTAAGTATATTTAAAACCAAATACTTTTAGACTTTTACTCAAGTAGTATTTCACTGCGTCTCTTTCACTTTCACAGAGTATCAGCTGTGGGACAGTCATTTTGTTCCTCATTCTCTGGCCAGTCGCATTAGCACTCTTTCAGTCCAGGGAAAGAGGACTTTTCTGCCTTGCCAGTTCTGGAATCTGTATTATTGTGTCATTTTCAGTGTGCCCACTTAATGACCCTAGAATGAGGAACAATACAGCTGTTGTTCCCATCACACTACCTCAAGTTATGTCGGCCAATATTAGCCAATATCGTCTCTTGTTTAGTGTAAACAGACTCAAAGCAGAGCTTCTGAAGGGAAATGATAAGGCCCGGAGGGCTGTATTGTGCTCTCCAGTGAGTGAATGGAAGAGCGGTGTGGTCGTCTGACTTTTACTGTCTCCATTAGTTAAAAGACAGAATGGGCCACTGTGTACTGGGTTTGACCACACGTCAGACTGCTAAGCGATATACACTACATGACCAAAAGTATGTGGACTCCTGCTCATCGAACATCTCATTCCAAAATCATGAGCATTAAGATGGAGTTTGTCCCTCCCTTTGCTGCTATAACAGCCTCCACTCTACTCGGAAGGCTTTCAACTAGATGTTGGAACATTGCTGCGGGGACTTGCTTCCATTCAGCCACACAAGCATTATTGAGGTTGGGCACTGATGTTGGGCGATTAGGCCTGGCTCGCGGGCGATTAGGCCTGGCTCGCAGCCGGCGTCCCAATTCATCCCAAAGGTGTTCGATGGGGTTGAGGTCAGGGCTCCTTGCAGGCCAGTCAAGTTCTTGCACACCGATCTCGACAAATAATTTCTGTGTGGACCTGGGAGAGAGTGTATATGCAACAGTTTGGGCCGCCTAATTTGGCTCATTGCGAACTAATTTGCCAGAATTTTACGTAATTATGACATAACATTGAAGGTTGTGCAATGTAACAGCAATATTTAGACTTAGGGATGCCACCCGTTAGATAAAATACCGAACAGTTCCGTATTTCGCTGAAATAATAAACGTTTTGTTTTCGAAATGATAGTTTCCGGAGTCAACCATATTAATGACCTAAGGCTCGTATTTCTGTGTGTTATTATGTTATAATTAAGTCTATGATTTGATAGAGCAGTCTGACTGAGCGGTGGTAGGCACCAGCAGGCTTGTAAGCATTCATTCAAACAGCACTTTCGTGCATTTTGCCAGCAGCTCTTTGTTCTGCTTCAAGCATTGCGCTGTTTATGACTTCAAGCCTATCAACTCTCGAGATTAGGCTGGTGTAACAGATGTGAAATGGCTAGCTAGTTAGCGGGGTGAGCGCTAATAGCGTTTCAAACATCACTCGCTCTGAGACTTGGAGTAGTTGTTCCCCTTGCTCTACATGGGTAACGTTGCTTCGAGGGTGGCTGTTGTCGATGTGTTCCTGGTTCGAGCCCAGGTAGGAGCGAGACGGAAGCTATACTGTTACACTGGCAATACTAAAGTGCCTATAAGAACATCCAATAGTCAAAGGTTAATGAAATACAAATGGTATAGAGAGAAATAGTCCTATAATTCCTATAATAACTACAACCTAAAACTTCTTCCATGGGAATATTGAAGACTCATGTTAAAAGGAACCTCCAGCTTTCATATGTTCTCATGTTCTGAGCAAGGAACTTAAACGTTAGCTTTCTTACATGGCACATATTGCACTTTTACTTTCTTCTCCAACACTTTGTTTTTGCATTATTTAAACCAAATTGAACATGTTTCATTATTTATGAGGCTAAATTGATTTTATTGATGTATTAAGTTAAAATAAGTGTACATTCAGTATTGTTGTAATTGTCATTATTACAAATAAACATTTTTTTTTAAATCGGTTGATTTGAATCGGTATCAGCTTTTTTGGGGGTCCTCCAATAATCAGTATCGGCGTTGAAAAATTATAATCGGTCGACCTCTAGTCCACATACTTTTGTATTATATAGTGTATATTTCCCAAAGCTGATCTGTTCTCCCTAGTCAGCGATTTTGTGTTTGTGTGCCAGGTTCCTCCCCCTTTTTTAATGAGTTTAAGGCGTTTATGATACCAGAGCAGACTCATTGGAAACCGTCATAACAGCCAAGACGGGGGGATAACAATAGAGCTTTGACTGGAGCAGTTTGAGTGGTGGCGAGGTTAAACCCGTCCCCCCGGGTTACCTATTTAAATTGTTGACTGTTTTGGCTCATTTTGGGCACCGTGGCTCTGTTGGCCCCTCTGAGTAGTTAAGAACTCCATAGAAAGTGGCAGAATGGAGACCACCATCACTTAGCCCCTCTCTCTCACACACACATACAGTATGCGTACTCACACACACACACACACACACACATACAGTATGCGTACTCACACACACATGCAGTATGCGTACTCCCTCACACACACACACACACACACACACACACACACACTTACAGTATGCGTACACACACACACACACACACACACACACACACACACACACACACACACACACATCTTTTTAGGATGGCTCCTGAGTGGCACAGCGGTCTAAGCCACTGCATCTCAGTGCTAGTGGCGTCACTACAGACACCCTGGTTCAAGTCCAGGCTGTATCACAACTGGC
The DNA here is from genome assembly GCF_013265735.2 of Oncorhynchus mykiss. NCBI lineage: Eukaryota > Metazoa > Chordata > Actinopteri > Salmoniformes > Salmonidae > Oncorhynchus > Oncorhynchus mykiss. The sequence goes on along the minus strand of NC_048569.1, from coordinate 7,032,125 downwards.
CGTGATTGGGAGTCCCATATTGGCTCAGCATCATCCCGGTTTGGCCGGTGTAGGCCGTCATTGTAAATAAGAATTTGTTCTTAACTGACTTGCCTAGTTAAATATATATACTTTTTAAATAAATAAATACCAGAGGCTGGTGATTATTGTTGTTTTGTTTAATGGAATGCTTGTATCCGTAGCCTGTTTGTCTGTGTTCGTTCTTCACGTTCTCACGTTTAATGCTTTGACAAAACCTCTGTTATCTGACCCAGTTTCTATCTGGGTGCTGTATCAGTTCATTCACCTCCACAGCTGTCCAAAAGAAAACACCAAAGTGACTGGACATAGTTTATTATGCACTGGGTGGTTCGAGCTCTGAATGCTCTAGTTGATTATACACTGGGTGGTTTGAGCTCTGAATGCTCTAGTTGATTATACACTGGGTGGTTCGAGCTCTGAATGCTCTAGTTTATTATGCATTGGGTGGTTCGACCTCTGAATGCTCTAGTTTATTATACACTGGGTGGTTCGAGCTCTGAATGCTCTAGTTTATTATACACTGGGTGGTTTGAGCACTGAATGCTCTAGTTGATTATACACTGGGTGGTTTGAGCACTGAATGCTCTAGTTGATTATACACTGGGTGGTTTGAGCCCTGAATGCTCTAGTTGATACAGAGCAGATTGATACCTTACAAGAATAACCTTAATGAGGATGACTTATGTACAGAGAGGACTGAATTATTGACATGACGTTGTGTGAACACTACAGGGAACCTCTTGTCTGATGTTGTGTGAACACTACAGTGAACCTCTTGTCTGACGTTGTGTGAACACTACAGGGAACTGAAGTGAGATTAAGATCTCACCCGAAAGGGATTTGTAATAATCGAGTTAGACACACTTGGTCTCGTTGTGATAGCAGGTAGACTAGTGGTTAGAGCGTTGGGCCAGTAGCTGTAATATTGATTTTTGCATTGTTGGGTTTAGAGCTTGCAAGAAAGACATTTCACTGTACTTGTGCACGTGACATTAAAAACTTGAAAGTTATTTGCTCCAGGGTCCCCGTCAATAATGGCAGGGGTCAGGGGGAGTAGGATACGCAAAAAAACACATTTCCATTTCACTCCACACGCTGTGCAGGTTACACGCTGTGCAGGTTACACGCTGTACAGGTTACACGCTGTACAGGTTACACGCTGTACAGGTTACACGCTGTACAGGTTACACGCTGTACAGGTTACACGCTGTACAGGTTACACGCTGTACAGGTTACACACTGTACAGGTTACACACTACAGGTTACACACTGTACAGGTTACACACTACAGGCGTGTGTGTGTGAAACAGGACACCATATAACCTTATTTGACTTCTGGTTTGGCAAAATGCTCAGAGCAAGTGGCCTCGTTAGATCGCCCATCTGAATCATTGAAGCTGCAACGTTGTTCTTTCTACAATCTTCCATCTTGCCTTAAAGCTCGGACTGCATGAAAGGAGATTATAAGGATTGTGAGCGGTTAACTGGGATGAGTCGGGGGTCGTTTTGGACGGTGGTTAGTTATGTAACTGGTGGGGGCCGTAATCTCACTTTAAAAAAGGTATGCTCACTGAACATATATTTTGATGGCATACTGGCCCTTTCGAAAGCCTACCATCACCTTTCAGCTTCAGGTCTTCCCTTGCCCTCCTTCTGGTAAAACAGTAAGTTAGGAGGCTCTCTGTGATGCATCCGCAGTGTCAACACACCTCTGGAGGGAGGTCAGATCGATTTGGTTGACCTCATTCTCCCTAATGGTTCATTAGGACACAGCGATGAAGACTCCTTTCCACGCATCCTCCCTTTTCTCCCCTTTCGCTCCATCCTTATCATCCCCCCATCCTCCCCTTTCTCTCCATCCTCTCCATCCTCCCCTTCAAACCCCATGACACTCGCTCGGCCAGCCACTCCTCCCTTACAGGAAATTCCTCACAGTAGCTGAGCAGAGCAAAAGCTGAAGTTGCCACGAATCTCTGCTCTGCTGTGGAAATGGATGAGCTTCTTTGTTGGCTCAGTAGTTTGGCCAAAATATAGACACTTGTTACTGCAGGGAAAGATGCCTCTTTCAAAATAGTTGGGGTCACTTCCTGTACACATTCTTAAAATGTTAAGAAAGAAAACAAACTATATACCATTTTTTTTTCTCCCCAGTGAGTGTTTTTGGACAGGATCACCAGATATGAATTCCTGTGTCATGTTTCCTCAAAGTGAAAAAAAAAAAAAAAAAAACTTAAAGCATCATTACTAATATTGCATAACAGCCAGATAACAGTAGTGACTCGAAAAACGGTCAAATATGAACTTTATGGAGATGTGCTGTATGTATATTTAACAACCACAATAAACACCCCCCAAAAATATTCCCCCCCCCTTTCCCCCCCCCCCCCCCCCCCCCCCCACAACCAATGACAAAAACAAAAAACCTGTAATACAAACTTCTCTCTTGGGTTCATTGGTCAGCAACTGTAGAACAACACAGCAAAAAGCTGCAACATCACTTCTGCATTCATGCAAGCATATGTGCAAAGTCTGTGTCCGAAAGGCACAGGGCCTGTCTTTGTAGTTGCAATTGTTTTTGCAGGCTCCTCAGAGGGAACTTGACTACCCTGGTAGTTCTTCCGAGAAGGTAAACCATGTGGCCCTGTGCCCTCCAAAGAACGCTGGAGGAATCACTGTAAAGAGGGCTTTGAAACCTGTGGGGGGGGGGGGGAAACACCACCCTGTCCCTGTGAGCCATACACAAGACAGCCGTTGCACTTGTATGCTATATCTATATATTTATGAATGTAAAAGCGATTTAAAGGAATCAGAAGAAAACAAAAAGCCAAGACAGAAGCTGAAATGAATTGCACCTCAGGACAGAGGTCAAGTTGGAGAAAATGCCCGTTTACAAAAATGAAAAAAAAAAACAAGGTTTTCCTGCGGTTGGTTCTCTCGCTCTTCGAAAAACTGTGGTCTTAGTGGAAGGTGTTTGGGTTGGGTCGGATCATCATGGACACTTTCTTCAGGGAGTAAGCGCCCCCGCGGAACTCGGCCCAGTAGACGCCGTCCTGGTATCGGCTGCGGTAGTGCCCGCCCCGGTACCACACGCCGTTCAGGTTGGAGTGGGCACAGGCGTTATACCACCAGCCACCCTTCTGGTAATGGGCACAGTTACCTAAAAAAAGAACGATGCAGCTGTAGTCAATGCAAAGTAGAGTCAAATGTATGTTTTTTTTAAGTTATTTTAAAAAATATATATACATATAATTAATCTCCGTATTTTACCAAACCCTTTTCCATTTCTTAAATAGTACAGTTGCTTTAAAGCGGAAACATACAGTATGTATACCTCATAACCATGCTTTCAAAAGACTTGTACCTGTGATGCCCAAATTCACACAGCTCTGCCCATGAGGTTTGATCAGAAACTGGTACAGTCTGTCCCACTGTGCAAACCCTCGGGTTAATGCTCTTTGGCAAAGTCCCCGCATAGGTGGTATTTTTTAAATATTCCTTGTTCCCCTCATTCTCGGCTCCGAGTTGTTTTGCAGCACTATAGCAACCTGGCCCCAAATCCACAAAGCATTTGAGAGAGTAAGAGTGCTGATCTAGGATCAGTCCATATAATCTTATTATGATCTAGGATCAGTCCATATAATCTTATGATCTAGGATCAGTCCATATAATCTTATTCATTAGAAAAGAGGAAAAACAGATCCTAGATCAGCAGTCCTACTCAGGGATTTTTTTGCTACTGTAATTCTTGGGCAGGCCGCATCCAAACAATGTTCTATATACATTTACGGGATTTAAAAAAAAAAACTTTCATTGTCAACTTAAACGACTAAAACAACATAAGAGAAAGGTAATAGACCTATATATATATTTTTTTAAATTAATAATCTTGGAGAACTAAGAATCACCAAAATAAAACTAGATGGTTAGGGAGAATTTAGCAGTATAGATTTTGTTATGTTTGAGCAAAAGAACGTAGCATTAGCCATGGCAAAATGTATAGAATTGCGGGACATTAGCTTTAAAGCTGCAATATTTTCTCTCAACCCCATGAAGACATTTTTAGAATTGCAGGGAATTGGCTTAAAAAAGCAAAAATGGCCAAGATGGGGGCCCTAAAGTTTCCCAAAAAATTCAGCAGCGCCAACGGGCCAACCGTGCCCCCTACTACGCCCCCCCTGACACACACCCTGCCAAGCCCCCGCGGACACGCCCCGCCCTGCCACGCCCCCCTGCCATCTCTGTGGAGAGACTCCAAACATGCAGTGGTCTAAGGGGTTCGATCCTGGGCTGTGTCGCAGCCGACCGTGACCAAGAGACCCATGAGGCGGCACACAATTGGCCCAGCGTCGTCTGGGTTAGAGGAAGGTTTGGCCGACCGGGATGTCCTTGTCCTCCAGGCGTATGCACGCTGACACACTCGCCAGCTGTACGGTGTTTCCTGGTGCGGCTGGCTTCCGGGTTAAGCGAGCAGTGTGTCAAGAAGCAGTGCGGCTTGGGCCGTGTTTCGGAGGACTCGTGACTTTCAACCTTCGCCTCTCCTGAGTCTGTACGGGAGTTGCAGCGATGGGACAAGACTGTAACTTCCAATTGGACACCCCGAAATTGGGGAGAAAAAAGGGGTAAAAAATTCATAAGTCAATATAAAGAAACGAAGACTGTCTTCCGCTCTCTGTTCTTGCTTACAGGAGACTCTTTAAGGACAAAACGCATCCTGAATAACACCCGTTTCTACATGTAGACTGTGTTTGCAAATTACTCTTTTCAGAGGTCCTAACGCTACCGGTGTGTCTGAGCCTTAAGACCGGCATAACCTGTCAACGACCTCTTTTCGTGTCTACTTGTGCTGAAATGCACTTAAAATAAGCAAGATATTGTCAAGGAAAACGAGAGCGCTATTAATGCCGGAAGACTTCTGAAAGACGCTGAGAAATGAACAGGGATATTGGGCGGACTTCTGAAAGACACTGAGAAATGAACATGGATATTGGGCGGACTTCTGAAAGACACTGAGAAATGAACAGGGATATTGGGCAGACTTCTGAAGAACAGAGATTTAACAGTGATTTTGGATTCGACCACGTCTGACCCAATGAATGAGAAGACGAAAGTGTCTGAGCTGACTAAGTATGACACACAGTCATGCTGTTGGTTATTGTGTATCCATGAATCACTGTCTGGTAGACTTTCTCTGAGTAATAGCAGCCATCACCAAAGGGTGTAATTCCTTTCTCACCTGTATACACGTCGTGGTCCCTGTCCAGCGTGGTGAACTGCTTGCCGTTGTGCCATGTGAGGGAGTCCCCGGCGTTGCCATGGTAGCGACCCACTCTTAGTTTGTAGAAGTCTGCCTCTGCCTCAATACGGAAGCTGGCGTACTCGGCAAAGGTCTTGCGACCGGACCAGTCCTCCAGCATCACCAGAAGCTTGTAGTTGCCCTGGTTGGTCAGCCAGTAGATGTTTTCAAGACCCAGCCAGTATTCACTGTCAATGTTACCAAATCCTTGCTGTGAGAGGGGAGAAGCAGGAGGGAGAGAGGGAGGGAGGAGGAGGGGTGGGGGGATATGTTTTAATGCTGCAGATAAGTCTAAATGCTACGTTCAAAGGAATTGACATTCACTATGCCAATGTCCACCCTCCCAAAAACACACACAATGTAGTCTGCACTTGTACGTCTCCCAGTCACCGTTTGTCAAAGATGGCAGAAGGGACTAAAGCATTGTGTGTGACACTGGTATAATGTCAGAGAAAGAGTGGTGGCATAATAGCAGGATGTGTTTAAGACGTCCTCTCCCCTGAAGTCGCTGTGCGTCTGGAACTGTGGCTCACATTTTAAACCACACATGGATTAAATCAGGAGGGAGCACATTACCCTGCCAACTATGAGCCTGTCATTTGTGATTCTGGGTGTTTTTAAGGTGCCTCGTTGCCAGAAGTGAAGAGTGGGTGGTGGGGGGCTTGAAAATGTCTTGTGTTCTTGGACTCGACTTTAAAGGGGAGGTAGGATTTATCCAAATAGGCCAGTCCGACCTCGGTGCTGCAGAATGTGAATCTCTAGCCACTAAACGTTTGGCTCTGTGCTCTTAAGATTACGACATTCTGGTTCAGACCCGTGGCAAATGGAGGAAACCACACTTCATGGATAATAGGACCTTAGGTCATTGAATTGGCTGTACAAAACTTCCCATCGAAACGTAATTTTTAATATCGTATCGTGATATCTTGTGTGGACTGTTTGACAGGCTTTGTTCTGTCGAACGGTCAAATAATTGAGAAACTCAACCAATGACATTTTGGAACTCTCTGGATTTTATTTTGGGGAGATGATACGGTGAAACAATCAAATGGAAATGTTGGAACTGAGAATAGATACTGACTCACTTTATTCAATGATTCACGTGTGACCCCCTCAAAGAGTCAATCTCCCGGAATTCTGCTCAGTATTTGATCACATGATCGCCTTGGCATTGGTTTGGTTCTGTTGCTCATGTCCAGTGAAGCTGTTTCTCTTCAATGTGCTTTTCATTTGGCCATGCAAGAGGAGGAGTGTGTGTGGACCAATCAAACGCTGGACTCAAATGACCTTTTGCTGTTTATTTTTTTTAAATCAGTAACAATGAAGAGCAGTGAAGTACTAGCCTATAGTATGATGGATCTACCTGGCTGATACTAGCCTATAGTACGATGGAGCTACCTGGCTGATACTAGCCTATAGTATGATGGATCTACCTGGCTGGTACTAGCCTATATGATGGGGCTACCTGGCTGATACTAGCCTATAGTATGATGGATCTACCTGGCTGGTACTAGCCTATATGATGGGGCTACCTGGCTGATACTAGCCTATAGTACGATGGAGCTACCTGGCTGATACTAGCCTATATGATGGGGCTACCTGGCTGATACTAGCCTATAGTATGATGGGGCTACCTGGCTGATACTAGCCTATAGTACGATGGAGCTACCTGGCTGATACTAGCCTATAGTATGATGGAGCTACCTGGCTGATACTAGCCTATAGTAAGATGGGGCTACCTGGCTGATACTCTCCTATAGTATGATGGGGCTACCTGGCTGATACTATCCTATAGTATGATTGGGCTACCTGGCTGATACTAGCCTATATTATGGAGCTACCTGGCTGATACTAGCCTATATGATGGGGCTACCTGGCTGATACTAGCCTATATGATGGGGCTACCTGGCTGATACTAGCCTATAGTATGATGGGGCTACCTGGCTGATACTAGCCTATAGTATGATGGGGCTACCTGGCTGATACTAGCCTATAGTATGATGGGGCTACCTGGCTGATACTAGCCTATAGTATGATGGGGCTACCTGGCTGATACTAGCCTATAGTATGATGGGGCTACCTGGCTGATACTAGCCTATATGATGATGGGGCTACCTGGCTGATACTATCCTATATGATGGGGCTACCTGGCTGATACTAGCCTATAGTATGATGGGGCTACCTGGCTGATACTAGCCTATAGTATGATGGGGCTACCTGGCTGATACTAGCCTATAGTATGATGGAGCTACCTGGCTGATACTAGCCTATATGATGATGGGGCTACCTGGCTGATACTATCCTATATGATGGGGCTGCCTGGCTGATACTAGCCTATATGATGGGGCTACCTGGCTGATACTAGCCTATAGTATGATGGAGCTACCTGGCTGATACTAGCCTATAGTATGATGGGGCTACCTGGCTGATACTAGCCTATAGTATGATGGGGCTACCTGGCTGATACTAGCCTATAGTATGATGGAGCTACCTGGCTGATACTAGCCTATATGATGATGGGGCTACCTGGCTGATACTAGCCTATATGATGGGGCTACCTGGCTGATACTATCCTATATGATGGGGCTACCTGGCTGATACTAGCCTATAGTATGATGGAGCTACCTGGCTGATACTAGCCTATATGATGATGGGGCTACCTGGCTGATACTATCCTATATGATGGGGCTGCCTGGCTGATACTAGCCTATATGATGGGGCTACCTGGCTGATACTAGCCTATATGATGGGGCTACCTGGCTGATACTAGCCTATATGATGGGGCTGCCTGGCTGATACTAGCCTATATGATGGGGCTACCTGGCTGATACTAGCCTATATGATGGGGCTACCTGGCTGATACTAGCCTATATGATGGGGCTACCTGGCTGATACTAGCCTATATGATGATGGGGCTACCTGGCTGATACTATCCTATATGATGGGGCTACCTGGCTGATACTATCCTATATGATGGGGCTACCTGGCTGATACTAGCCTATATGATGGGGCTGCCTGGCTGATACTAGCCTATGGTATGATGGGGCTACCTGGCTGATACTAGCCTATATGATGGGGCTACCTGGCTGATACTAGCCTATAGTATGATGGGGCTACCTGGCTGATACTAGCCTATAGTATGATGGGGCTACCTGGCTGATACTAGCCTATATGATGATGGGGCTACCTGGCTGATACTATCCTATATGATGATGGGGCTGCCTGGCTGATACTATCCTATATGATGATGGGGCTACCTGGCTGATACTATCCTATATGATGATGGGGCTACCTGGCTGATACTAGCCTATATGATGATGGGGCTACCTGGCTGATACTATACTATATGATGGGGCTGCCTGGCTGATACTATCCTATATGATGGGGCTACCTGGCTGATACTAGCCTATATGATGGGGCTGCCTGGCTGATACTAGCCGATATGATGATGGGGCTACCTGGCTGATACTAGCCTATAGTATGATGGGGCTGCCTGGCTGATACTAGCCTATATGATGGGGCTACCTGGCTGATACTAGCCTATAGTATGATGGAGCTACCTGGCTGATACTAGCCTATATGATGGGGCTACCTGGCTGATACTAGCCTATATGATGGGGCTACCTGGCTGATACTAGCCTATATGATGATGGGGCTGCCTGGCTGATACTAGCCTATATGATGATGGGGCTACCTGGCTGATACTAGCCTATATGATGATGGGGCTACCTGGCTGATACTAGCCTATATGATGATGGGGCTACCTGGCTGATACTAGCCTATATGATGATGGGGCTACCTGGCTGATACTAGCCTATATGATGATGGGGCTACCTGGCTGATACTATCCTATATGATGGGGCTACCTGGCTGATACTAGCCTATATGATGGGGCTACCTGGCTGATACTAGCCTATATGATGGGGCTGCCTGGCTGATACTAGCCTATATGATGGGGCTACCTGGCTGATACTAGCCTATATGATGGGGCTACCTGGCTGATACTAGCCTATATGATGGGGCTACCTGGCTGATACTAGCCTATATGATGGGGCTACCTGGCTGATACTAGCCTATATTATGGAGCTACCTGGCTGGTACTAGCCTATATGATGGGGCTACCTGGCTGGTACTAGCCTATATGATGGAGCTACCTGGCTGATACTAGCCTATAGTATGATGGAGCTACCTGGCTGGTACTAGCCTATATGATGGGGCTACCTGGCTGGTACTAGCCTATATGATGGAGCTACCTGGCTGGTACTAGCCTATATGATGGGGCTACCTGGCTGGTACTAGCCTATATGATGGAGCTACCTGGCTGATACTAGCCTATATGATGATGGGCTACCTGGCTGATACTAGCCTATATGATGATGGGGCTGCCTGGCTGATACTAGCCTATATGATGATGGGGCTACCTGGCTGATACTAGCCTATATGATGATGGGGCTACCTGGCTGATACTAGCCTATATGATGATGGGGCTGCCTGGCTGATACTAGCCTATATGATGATGGGGCTACCTGGCTGATACTAGCCTATATGATGATGGGGCTACCTGGCTGATACTAGCCTATATGATGATGGGGCTACCTGGCTGATACTAGCCTATATGATGATGGGGCTACCTGGCTGATACTAGCCTATATGATGATGGGGCTACCTGGCTGATACTAGCCTATATGATGATGGGGCTACCTGGCTGATACTAGCCTATATGATGATGGGGCTACCTGGCTGATACTAGCCTATATGATGGGGCTACCTGGCTGATACTATCCTATATGATGGGGCTACCTGGCTGATACTAGACTATATGATGGGGCTACCTGGCTGATACTAGCCTATATGATGGGGCTGCCTGGCTGATACTAGCCTATATTATGATGGGGCTACCTGGCTGATACTAGCCTATATGATGGGGCAACCTGGCTGATACTAGCCTATATGATGGGGCTACCTGGCTGATACTAGCCTATATGATTGGGCTACCTGGCTGATACTAGCCTATATTATGGAGCTACCTGGCTGGTACTAGCCTATATGATGGGGCTACCTGGCTGGTACTAGCCTATATGATGGAGCTACCTGGCTGATACTAGCCTATAGTATGATGGAGCTACCTGGCTGGTACTAGCCTATATGATGGGGCTACCTGGCTGGTACTAGCCTATATGATGGAGCTACCTGGCTGATACTAGCCTATATGATGGGGCTACCTGGCTGATACTAGCCTATAGTATGATGGAGCTACCTGGCTGGTACTAGCCTATATGATGGGGCTACCTGGCTGGTACTAGCCTATATGATGGAGCTACCTGGCTGGTACTAGCCTATATGATGGGGCTACCTGGCTGGTACTGGCCTATATGATGGAGCTACCTGGCTGATACTAGCCTATATGATGGAGCTACCTGGCTGATACTAGCCTATATGATGGGGCTACCTGGCTGGTACTAGCCTATATGATGGGGCTACCTGGCTGGTACTAGCCTATATGATGGAGCTACCTGGCTGATACTAGCCTATATGATGGGGCTACCTGGCTGATACTAGCCTATAGTATGATGGAGCTACCTGGCTGGTACTAGCCTATATGATGGGGCTACCTGGCTGATACTAGCCTATATGATGGAGCTACCTGGCTGGTACTAGCCTATATGATGGGGCTACCTGGCTGGTACTAGCCTATATGATGGAGCTACCTGGCTGATACTAGCCTATATGATGGGGCTACCTGGCTGATACTAGCCTATATGATGGGGCTACCTGGCTGGTACTAGCCTATATGATGGAGCTACCTGGCTGGTACTAGCCTATATGATGGGGCTACCTGGCTGATACTAGCCTATATGATGGGGCTACCTGGCTGATACTATCCTATATGATGGAGCTACCTGGCTGATACTAGCCTATATGATGGGGCTACCTGGCTGGTACTAGCCTATATGATGGAGCTACCTGGCTGATACTAGCCTATATGATGGGGCTACCTGGCTGGTACTAGCCTATATGATGGGGCTACCTGGCTGATACTAGCCTATATGATGGAGCTACCTGGCTGGTACTAGCCTATATGATGGGGCTACCTGGCTGATACTATCCTATATGATGATGGGGCTACCTGGCTGATACTATCCTATATGATGGGGCTACCTGGCTGATACTAGCCTATAGTATGATGGGGCTACCTGGCTGATATTCATTACAATCTCAATCACAAAGATAGGTCTGTGTTAACATTCGTGGGCACAGCGCAGTGAATGTATTGCTTACTTCCTGTCCTCTCTATAGGGAAGAAACTCCCCTTGTTGACGTCTCCTAGTGGAGCTGTGTTGTGCTCTTTTTAGTTTATCTTGATTCAATCCCTCAGAAAGGAAAAGCTATTTTCACTGCCTGTTCTATCTGGGCCTCAAACAGTGAATCTACTGTTCTACGCAAGACCACCTTTTACCTTGTAGGTGTCCCAGTTCCTGAAGAAGTTGACGGAGCCGTCCTGGCGTCTCTGAATGACTGTCCAGCCGCCGGGGTCGTGCCTCTGGTCACACCACACCTGCATCAACCGGTTGGCGTTCTCAGGCTTGACCAGGTACATGCCACTGGTGGCGTGACCCTCCTCTAGAGCAGCAAGGCAGTCCTTGAAAGGCCCTGCGAAAAAGAGGTCCCGATGTAAGTAGTAGTCATGCGAAACAAAAGGTTCAAGGGTTGAAAGCTTGCGGTTAAACACAGCTCTGGGTGAAATGTTTTCCATGGGATGATGTGGTCAAGCATGGTCCAGGGAGCTATTGTGCTCCCTCCTGGGTTTCCTCCTTTTAGTTTGTCAGAACCCTGATTCCAAAGATTGCTGGGAAAAGTTGCCTAGCTTACTCCACTCTCTCAACCCTCCAGCTGAGCTCAATCTCTTCTAATAACCCTGGAAACCGGTTCCCATTTGTTCATCCAGTAAGCTGACTATCTCCATCGTATAGCTTCTTATTCTGTGGTTACACAGTTCTTTTAGAAATCCTGGGGCTCCCAAGTTTTTTTTTTTTTTCTTGCTGGGAAAAAACTCTGTTTTAAGGCCTAGAATTGACTTTGGCTGCAGTTTGGGATGGGGGGGGGGGGCATAGCTGCCGGGAGGCTGACGCAGGCCAAGAACAACACTGGCATGAGGGCTGCGGAGAGAGGTAGCGCTTTACTGGCATACAGTAGCCTGTAGATTATCAGGTACTCTAAAGTTTCTCTTGGAAATAGCACAGCTGTTAATATCATTTTATTGGGCATATGTTCCTTTATCCTGGTGACGCCGATTTACTTTGCCCGAGTGCTGACTAAAGGGGAAACCCTCTAATGTTGAGGTGCACTGGAAACGTCTATGATAAACCCTCGTCTCGACATTTCAGGAAGAAACATTTGACCAAACGTGGCAAAGATTTGTCTCCACATGAGGTAAATGTATTTTACATGAGAAATGTCCAAAATGGCACTGTAGACCACTGCAGTAATTGACATGACCTTGTATTTAAATATTCAGCTTGTTTTTTTTTTTGTTGAGGTGTCAGACTGTCCCTTCCCACCCGTCTAGTTAGCAGTGTTTATGCAAGCATTGCTATCCTATGACATCATTTCCTACTGGCACTCAGTGACCGTTTAGGATTTTTTTTTTCCCCCGGTTCAACCTGAGTGATAATTGCTGTTTTTATGATGACTCCATGTCTAGCAGGATAGCGTGTAACTTTAAGTGTTCAATTCATATTGGACAGGAGTGCTGGGAACCGCACATAATGGTGTCTGGTCCGTAATAAAAATCACATGGATCAGAGAGGAGCATTATCCCCAGCCAAGCTGAGACTTTCTTGGAACAATAAATTGTTATCTGGGCATAGTCAAATAGTTGTGAATTTTCTATCACAACTCTAATTGTGTGTTTGTGTGTGTGTGTGTGTGTCCTCATCTGGGAGCACTGAGAGAACTCCTGTGGGTGTTGTCGCAAGGCAGTTATTTCTAATGATGCCCACACACAACGTGTGGCATGGTGGCAGAGAGCTAAATCACTGTAACCCACACACTCCCTCCCTTTAACACTAGAACCGCCATAGGCCAACTGCCACTGACGTTTAATTTTGTAAATAATTTTTAAAAAATGCCCCTTTTTAAAAAAAGCTAAGTCCTGCTCCTTCCCTGACTTTAACTAAATGTTTGTATTTTACGTTGCTCATTTGTCAGCTTTAAAAAAAATCACAAACAGAAAAGAATTTGGTGCCTTTTTACCTGGGTTTTTTTCACACTTTTTCCTAACTTAATCCGTAAAGACAATGTTCTGTAGGATGTTGGTACCCAGCCAGGCGCTAAGACAATGTGCTGTAGGATGTTGGTACCCAGCCAGGCGCTAAGACAATGTTCTGTAGGATGTTGGTACCCAGCCAGGCGCTAAGACAATGTGCTGTAGGACGTTGGTACCCAGCCAGGCGCTAAGACAATGTTCTGTAGGATGTTGGTACCCAGCCAGGCGCTAAGACAATGTGCTGTAGGACATGGGTACCCAGCCAGGCTCCAAGACAATGTGCTGTAGGATGTTGGTACCCAGCCAGGCGCTAAGACAATGTGCTGTAGGATGTTGGTACCCAGCCAGGCGCTAAGACAATGTGCTGTAGGATGTTGGTACCCAGCCAGGCGCTAAGACAATGTGCTGTAGGATGTTGGTACCCAGCCAGGCTCCAAGACAATGTGCTGTAGGATGTTGGTACCCAGCCAGGCGCTAAGACAATGTGCTGTAGGATGTTGGTACCCAGCCAGGCGCTAAGACAATGTGCTGTAGGATGTTGGTACCCAGCCAGGCGCTAAGACAATGTGCTGTAGGATGTTGGTACCCAGCCAGGCGCTAAGACAATGTGCTGTAGGATGTTGGTACCCAGCCAGGCTCTAGGACAATGTTCTGTAGGATGTTGGTACCCAGCCAGGCTCTAAGACAATGTGCTGTAGGATGTTGGTACCCAGCCAGGCGCTAAGACAATGTGCTGTAGGATGTTGGTACCCAGCCAGGCTCTAGGACAATGTTCTGTAGGATGTTGGTACCCAGCCAGGCTCTAAGACAATGTGCTGTAGGATGTTGGTACCCAGCCAGGCTCCAAGACAATGTGCTGTAGGATGTTGGTACCCAGCCAGGCGCTAAGACAATGTGCTGTAGGATGTTGGTACCCAGCCAGGCGCTAAGACAATGTGCTGTAGGATGTTGGTACCCAGCCAGGCTCTAGGACAATGTTCTGTAGGATGTTGGTACCCAGCCAGGCTCCAAGACAATGTGCTGTAGGACGTTGGTACCCAGCCAGGCTCTAGAACAATGTTCTGTAGGATGTTGGTACCCAGCCAGGCTCCAAGACAATGTGCTGTAGGACGTTGGTACCCAGCCAGGCTCCAAGACAATGTTCTGTAGGATGTTGGTACCCAGCCAGGCTCCAAGACAATGTGCTGTAGGATGTTGGTACCCAGCCAGGCGCTAAGACAATGTGCTGTAGGATGTTGGTACCCAGCCAGGCGCTAAGACAATGTTCTGTAGGATGTTGGTACCCAGCCAGGCGCTAAGACAATGTGCTGTAGGACGTTGGTACCCAGCCAGGCGCTAAGACAATGTTCTGTAGGATGTTGGTACCCAGCCAGGCGCTAAGACAATGTGCTGTAGGACATGGGTACCCAGCCAGGCTCCAAGACAATGTGCTGTAGGATGTTGGTACCCAGCCAGGCGCTAAGACAATGTGCTGTAGGATGTTGGTACCCAGCCAGGCGCTAAGACAATGTGCTGTAGGATGTTGGTACCCAGCCAGGCGCTAAGACAATGTGCTGTAGGATGTTGGTACCCAGCCAGGCTCCAAGACAATGTGCTGTAGGATGTTGGTACCCAGCCAGGCGCTAAGACAATGTGCTGTAGGATGTTGGTACCCAGCCAGGCGCTAAGACAATGTGCTGTAGGATGTTGGTACCCAGCCAGGCGCTAAGACAATGTGCTGTAGGATGTTGGTACCCAGCCAGGCGCTAAGACAATGTGCTGTAGGATGTTGGTACCCAGCCAGGCGCTAAGACAATGTGCTGTAGGATGTTGGTACCCAGCCAGGCTCTAGGACAATGTTCTGTAGGATGTTGGTACCCAGCCAGGCTCCAAGACAATGTGCTGTAGGACGTTGGTACCCAGCCAGGCTCTAGAACAATGTTCTGTAGGATGTTGGTACCCAGCCAGGCTCCAAGACAATGTGCTGTAGGACGTTGGTACCCAGCCAGGCTCCAAGACAATGTTCTGTAGGATGTTGGTACCCAGCCAGGCTCCAAGACAATGTGCTGTAGGACGTTGGTACCCAGCCAGGCTCTAGGACAATGTTCTGTAGGATGTTGGTACCCAGCCAGGCTCCAAGACAATGTGCTGTAGGACGTTGGTACCCAGCCAGGCTCCAAGACAATGTGCTGTAGGATGTTGGTACCCAGCCAGGCGCTAAGACAATGTGCTGTAGGATGTTGGTACCCAGCCAGGCTCCAAGACAATGTGCTCTAGGACATTGGTACCCAGCCAGGCTCTAAGACAATGTGCTGTAGGACCTTGGTACCCAGCCAGGTGCTAATGAGTCTCTCTCTCCTCACTGAATGGGTGATAATTGTGCATGTTACTTCACAATTTAGTTTAAATTAGGCCCAACTGAATGATATGGAGGGTGAAACGGTTGATTTAATTTCGAAAAACAATAGGCTGATGAGTTTGTGTTATCCTTATTTATCAGCGTTGGCGCTCATGTTTATAAATATTTTGACCACGCTCCTTGTGGGTTGATACCATTCTCTTTTACGTTATACTTTGGAAGAAAACAAGCTTTTACGGGACTATAACTCTATTAATAATCGCATTTATTCTAAAGGTAAACAAAGACATACATGTTACAGTAGGCCTTTAGAATAATGCGAAACAAATCCTTGACTCTATCCAAGTAGTTGATGAGCATTGGGAAGCAAACGATTCCAGTCGGCCTGTGAAGCCGGCCCATTGAAGCTACACCTAAACTTATTTCACACATAATAAGACAAGATTACATTGATAATAGTCTGAATTACAATATTATCAGTTGTACCATTTGTGCACCTTGTAGACAGATGCTTGTGCACCTTGTGGATTGACGTGCATCTGATGCTTAGTCTGATGGGGACGCCCGGTAACGTTCTCTACGTTCTCTAGCAGGTACTGATAGGCTGAAAGGCCAGGTGCTGCTACTGTTAAAGGGCGGGGTTTATTTCACACTTTTGACCAATCAGTGTAAATCATGATGTAACCACTCTTAGAGCGGTCTCTCCACTGTTTAGGAGAACACGGGGAACATTTAAAAAATGGCCTGAGGTAATTCAAGCTGTAGTCGAGCTCTGCGGGAAGCTCACTGTCACCTACTGCCAATGAAAATGGGCCAGACAAATCTAATTTGTCTTCTCTTTCGCTTTCCCCCCAGGCCCTTGCGGATACACTCTGGTTCCTAGCATACAGATCTGCTCCTGTATTTATGAGCTGATCCTTCCGCTTTACTTTCTTCTCCTCTCTCTACTGATTTAATGCCCACTGTGGAGAACTCCTGGTCGGACAGAAACTGAAGGCTGTAAGGACTACTGTGTGTGTGTGTGTGGAGGGGGGGGGGGGGGGACCCTAAATGCAGGCATATGTCTGCATTTGATATCCCCTAAGCAGTCTCTCGCTCCCAGCTTGTTGTCGATCAACTCCAGGAGGCTCATGTAACTGCAGTTACTTCACCTTTTTTTTTCAGTGGCGTATCGCAGTTTTGCAAGGCCCCCCTTTTTAGGGGAAAACCACTAACTTCCTGCAATTACCCCCAAAATTCCCATAAGGCAATGTTTTATTTATTTCAGTTTTATAGCTAATCTCATGCTATACTACAAATGTTACCACGAGGTTGAGAGAAAATGTAAAATTTAAGATAATTTACTGTAATCCTAAATGGTTTTTGTCCTGGTTAATAATGTGTTCATATGCTATCTGGAGAGGGGGGTCTGCGGGCAGGGAGTGGTACACAAGTGTCTCTTTTCCTATATTAAAACCAGCCCCTATCTAATACTGGTCTGGCTTCTATGAAAACCAGCCCCTATCTAATACTGGTCTGGCTTCTATGAAAACCAGCCCCTATCTAATACTGGTCTGGCTTCTATGAAAACCAGCCCCTATCTAATACTGGTCTGGCTTCTATGAAAACCAGCCCCTATCTAATACTGGTCTGGCTTCTATGAAAACCAGCCCCTATCTAATACTGGTCTGGCTTCTATGAAAACCAGCCCCTATCTAATACTGGTCTGGCTTCTATGAAAACCAGCCCCTATCTAATACTGGTCTGGCTTCTATGAAAACCAGCCCCTATCTAATACTGGTCTGGCTTCTATGAAAACCAGCCCCTATCTAATACTGGTCTGGCTTCTATGAAAACCAGCCCCTATCTAATACTGGTATTGCTTCTATTAATGGCTTCTATCATATATGATTAATAGCCTTTCTGTGTTTGCTGTGCAGTTGTTCTCCCCCCCACGGATCTCTCTCTCTCCTTCTCTCTCCCTGCTTCTATCCCCGCTTTAATTTCCTTGGTTGGAAAGGTGTTGTCATTTTCATAGACCCGGGGGGCTCAAATCCTCCTCACACCTTGTGAATCAGTGGGTTGCTAGATTCTTTCCACTGTGTCTGCCAGCTCGCTCCTGAGAAGCTCTCCACTGCCAGACTGCCAGACTGCCAATGCAATTGAAATGATAAGCTTTCGTTAAACCCCTCTCCTCCTGCAGGAGTGCAAAGGGGGGCATCGACATGTCTCTTCAAGAACAAGGGATTCGTTATTAAGATGGACTAATCCAGTCTGTTGACAAATTGTTTCCAGTTGTCATTAATTCCCTCCACCTGAATATATAATCCTTACTTACTGGGAAACATATATTTTCACACCCCACAGTTCAGCTGCTGCTCCAGTTTCAACTGTTCTGCCTTATTATTATTATTCGACCATGTGGGTAATTTATCAACATTTGAACATCTTGGCCATGTTCTGTTATAATCTCCACCCGGTACAGCCAGAAGAGGACTGGCCACCCCACATAGCCTGGTTCCTCTCTAGGTTTCTTCCTAGGTTTTGGCCTTTCTAGGGGAGTTTTTCCCTAGCCACCGTGCTTCTACACCTGCATTGCTTGCTGTTTGGGGTTTTTAGGCTGGGTTTCTGTACAGCACTTTGAGATATCAGCTGATGTACGAAGGGCTATATAAATACATTTGATTTGATTTTCTTGTGGATTTTAAAGATGCTCTAAAGTTGTAGAAACAAATAGTGATCAGTTGTGCAACAACATTATAGTGGTAGCATTTGTAAAGGCACAACAATAGTAGTAATATAATTCATTTCGCTATGGATTAAGCAGAGACTGCAAAAACCCACAAACATCTTTAAAATCTCGACAGGGATGACTATGATCCCCAGGGCTCTACTTTCCACAGAGGTTAAGATATCCCAGAGCCTGACATTATACTTTCCACAGAGGTTAAGATATCCCAGAGCCTGACAAATTCTACTTTCCACAGAGGTTAAGATATCCCAGAGCCTGACAAATTCTACTTTCCACAGAGGTTAAGATATCCCAGAGCCTGACATTATACTTTCCACAGAGGTTAAGATATCCCAGAGCCTGACAAATTATACTTTCCATAGAGGTTAAGATATCCCAGAGCCTGACAAATTCTACTTTCCACAGAGGTTAAGATATCCCAGAGCCTGACATTATACTTTCCACAGAGGTTAAGATATCCCAGAGCCTGACATTATACTTTCCACAGAGGTTAAGATATCCCAGAGCCTGACAAATTCTACTTTCCACAGAGGTTAAGATATCCCAGAGCCTGACATTATACTTTCCACAGAGGTTAAGATATCCCAGAGCCTGACATTATACTTTCCACAGAGGTTAAGATATCCCAGAGCCTGACATTATACTTTCCACAGAGGTTAAGATATCCCAGAGCCTGACATTATACTTTCCACAGAGGTTAAGATATCCCAGAGCCTGACATTATACTTTCCACAGAGGTGTAAAATATCCCAAAGCCTGACAAATTCTACATTCCACAGAGGTTAAGATATCCCAGAGCCTGACATTATACTTTCCACAGAGGTTAAGATATCCCAGAGCCTGACATTATACTTTCCACAGAGGTGTAAAATATCCCAAAGCCTGACATTATACTTTCCACAGAGGTTAAGATATCCCAGAGCCTGACATTATACTTTCCACAGAGGTGTAAAATATCCCAAAGCCTGACAAATTATACTTTCCACAGAGGTGTAAAATATCCCAGAGCCTGACAAATTCTACTTTCCACAGAGGTGTGGATGTATGTCATTTACTGTTTTGCATGGACAGTACTGAGAGGGTGTTTTTAAGTTGTGTTAGCAGATTCTGTTGAGTGAAGGGTGTTGCTGGAATATGACAGCAATTCTGCTGTAGGTGCATTTTTTATTTATTTTTTTGCTGCCCCAAAACGATCATTTTCTCTATCAAACATTTTCTTTTCCTCTCTAAGTATTAGTTCTGACCTTGCGGCAGACTTACTCACCTGTTGCGTACTACCAATCGAACACTCAACATACTCTTGAATGCCCCACGGCTTCTACGTAGTGATGAAAAGCACCATCCCAACACATTTCATCCCTAAGTGGATGCTGAAAGGTATGTGTTTGTGTGCTCAAATTTGTTTGCAAGTTGTTTAAAAAAAATGTAAAAAATAAAATGGGGTTAAGCCAATTTGTCCCATTTTCAGGCGTTGGAGACACTCCGCCAGTACCTGTCAAACAGAAGCTACCGAGATTATCTGAAAGCCATGTGGGATTGCTGCCACCATTTTGTATTCAATCATCTGTACAGTGTCTCCTGGTTGTCAAAAAAAAAAACCAGGGTTGATTTTAGGCTTTTTTTTGCACTGAGACGATGCTCTGCATGCTCCTAACCCTCAGCAGTCAGCGATTTGTGTGTGCGGTTCTGCTCTCTGCATCCCCACCATGGGATCCTTCTGTTCACTTTCAAAATATGGTTATCCAGCCCTAAGAAATCATGGTTCAGATGCCGCGATCTTCAGATCCTGGATTGGGATGAGCAGTCACAAGGAAGAGTTTATGTTTTCCCGGGTTAGGGTCAACTATGCATTTTTATTTTATTTTTTGCCTGTTAATTTATGCCTGTATTCTTTTCAGAGGAAATATCAGACTCATTACTCTTCTCAGCCTAATCCCATTTTTAAGTCTGCAGTGTATTGAGACATACGGGCCGCTTCGGGACAATGCACGGCTCAAGTAAATATTGTTGAGGTGTGTTTAGATGGGCCGCTAGCCAAGACCCTTTTCCAGAGTCTCGCTGTGTATGCCTGTCAGCTTTTTTCGCCCCCTGTCTTGAGGATTTGTGAGGAGTGAAAGTGATTTTGTTCTGTGTCACAGCAGGATGGATAAATGTACCTCTCTTATGCCTCTGTGACTGAGCAAACTGTATTTTCTTTGGCATGTAGGAACTCTTTAGTCGGAGGCAGACACTTACGAAAAGCTGTCTAGAACAATTTACGAGCTGTATAATTAATGAAACTATTATTTCCATAAATCTGCTGTGAAACCTCATCGAGAGGAGAAGTTTTTACCTTGGAGTGTGCTGTTCATACATTCTCCCTTTTGGATTGACACATCGCTATGGTAACATGGACATAGTGTAAGGCTATGGTCACATGGACATAGTGTAAGGCTATGGTCACATGGACATAGTGTAAGGCTATGGTCACATGGACATAGTGGAAGGCTATGGTCACATGGACATAGTGTAAGGCTATGGTCACATGGACATAGTGTAAGGCTATGGTCACATGGACATAGTGTAAGGCTATGGTCACATGGACATAGTGTAAGGCTATGGTCACATGGACATAGTGTAAGGCTATGGTCACATGGACATAGTGTAAGGCTATGGTCACATGGACATAGTGTAAGGCTATGGTCACATGGACATGGTGTAAGGCTATGGTCACATGGACATAGTGTAAGGCTATGGTCACATGGACATAGTGTAAGGCTATGGTCACATGGACATAGTGTAAGGCTATGGTCACATGGACATGGTGTACAGGCCTTGGCACGAGCTCCCTTTTGAAGATTATAACTGAATAAACTTTTCTTGAGTTTACTGACTTCTCGGACAAGTTGAGTTACTGCTACTGTTTAACCTCATTAATAACACCGTAGAGGGAGAGAAGGGGGGGGGGGGATCAGAAGGGGAAGGTACTCACCTGAGGGCTTGTTTGTGGTGGGTGGCTGGTGAGTGCCGGGGAAGATACTCACCTGAGGGCTTGTTTGTGGTGGGTGGCTGGTGAGTGCCGGGGAAGATACTCACCTGAGGGCTTGTTTGTTGTGGATGGCTGGTGAGTGCCGGGGAAGATACTCACCTGAGGGCTTGTTTGTTGTGGATGGCTGGTGAGTGCCGGGGAAGATACTCACCTGAGGGCTTGTTTGTTGTGGATGGCTGGTGAGTGCCGGGGAAGATACTCACCTGAGGGCTTGTTTGTTGTGGATGGCTGGTGAGTGCCACTGGGCATGGTGGGCAGCGGAGGTGGCAACGCTTTGGAGTTCTGGTCGCTCTGGATTTCATTGGTGATCTGGTTGCTGCGGGTGTATGTGGGTGGATGGTAGGGTTTACTGGCCACTGGTGGCGCTACCGGCCTCTGCTGCGTAGGTTGCTGTGGCAACACGGGGGGCTGAGGGCGAACAGGACGAGACCTTTCTCTCTCTCCCCCGTACGAGTGGCCCCCTCGGCGGCAATGCTGCTCCAACTGCACGATGATGGCGCTCTGGTTGCCGGCGAGGGCGGATAAGTGCTGGTACTTGTGCTCCAGGTCACGGTAGCGCGAAGCCAGCCGACCCATCTCAGAGGTGTGGTTGAGCACGCGGTTCTCCAGCTGAGACACCTCCAGGGCGTTGTCGCGTTTGCGGATGATCTCGTGTAGCAGCTGCATGTAGAGTTGCGTGACGCGAGCGTTCATGTTGCGGCTCTCCTTGCGCAGGAGCTTGACCTCGTTGACGATGCCGCCGTCCACCTCCACCAGCTGCTGCAGCGACTCCATCTGTCGCCGCTGCTTCTGAAGCTCGCCGTTCAGTAGCTCCAGCTCCTGTTTGTTGACCCGGTTCTCTAGGAGGCTGTCGGGCTCCTTGGAGTTAACGCAGATGGCGCCGGTTTGCTTCTGCTGGGGGACGATAAAAGTGTAGGAGCACTTGTCTACTTGCGAGGAGGCGTCCGCTGACGCAGCACGCTTGGTGCGTCCGGCGAAGAGGAACTCCCGCTCCAGAACCTCACCTATGCTCTCCAACTCCTCGGCCTCCGCCTGCAGTGTGGAGCCCGGCCCGCAGACCAGCAGCAGCACCAGAGGAAAAACCACAGGGAGAATCATACTGCAGTCTGTAGCACCCTTACAAGAATGGTCTCTGTTTTTGAAAAATAAGAGAGAAGAGGAGAAAAAATAATCAAGTCTGTTCCTCTCCCAACAACATTCATTGACAACAGACATTCAGTGTAGAAATGTATATTGAAGCAAGTCAGTTTTGAGAAGTTTTAGTGAAAGCACTCCACTAAAGCCATGCCCTGCTCGTAAAATACGGTTGTCTAATTTTCATTGGCACCCTCTGCATAGAAACAGTAACCAACACAAGGAGATTTACGTTCCATCACTATCACACATTCCCAGTCAGCTATCTCAGGTGTTCTACCCGGCCTGATGAATCCCATTTTGAACTGAGAAAACTAAACCAGTGGGTTTATTGGAAGGTGTTTTGCTTCATCTGAATAGAGAACTTGTCAAACTACGACAGGTTTAGACGACATTATTCGCACAGACGGATGATGGCAAATCTGAAATCCAGAGCGACCAAAGATAAGGGGGGGGGACGGGGACAACCAACTCCATATTAATGCCCATGATTTTGGAATGAGATGTGGTGTCCACACACGAGCAGGTGTCCACACACTGTTGGTCATTGTTGGGGCGGCAGGGTAGCCTTGTCGTTAGAGTGCAAGTTCAAATCCCCGAGCTGACAAGGTACAAATCTGTCGTTCTGCCCCTGAACAGGCGGTTAACCCACTGTTCCTAGGCCATCATTGAAAATAAGAATTAGTTCTTAACTGACTTGCCTAGTTAAATAAAGGTAAAATAAAATAAATGTGTTTTTTGGGATAGGTGACTTTCTTTTCCCCGGGTTAGGGGATCATCACATTTTCATTTGAGACTGGATTGGGAAGTTTTGACTCCAGTGCTGTCATTTTGCTGGGTGTGGTCTCATTGATGAGTGACAGCTTGTACACGTTCTCATATGTACAGGTGATGCTTTTCAGCCTTGTTACTGTGGAAATATCCTCCAACCCACCTGCACCCATCTGTCCCTGATTTGACTTGAACCTCGAATAGCAAGGCATATCACATGGTCATGCCATTGCTTTTAAGTGTGACCTCACTCTTTTCCATTTTAGCAGACTTTTATTAGCCTACTGTAGCTGGAATTTCTATAGGGGGCCTTCAGCCAATTAAAAATGTCTATAAGCTTTGCTTCAATTTAAGTTTGCATTGTTGTGTGACACAATTAGACTTTAATGGAAGCGTTTGTTGTTTTATTGCTTTTGACCAATTACAACAGTTGGTTGTGGCCATGGTTACATGCATAGTTAAAAAAAAAATGGCATTCTAAATTGTGAGTACCTTCCCCCGAGATAATGCAACGTGTGTGTCCTCGGCCAGGTACGGTGAGGCCTTACCCTCGTCTGACTCCCCTTCCAGCGGGATAGGAATTACTTCACTGCAGAACACAATTGTTCTTTTATCTTCTGTATGTGTGGGTCGTTGCCTGCTGTGTGTGTGGGTCGTTGCCTGCTGTGTGTGTGGGTCGTTGCCTGCTGTGTGTGTGTGGGTCGTTGCCTGCTGTGTGTGTGTGGGTCGTTGCCTGCTGTGTGTGTGGGTCGTTGCCTGCTGTGTGTGTGGGTCGTTGCCTGCTGTGTGTGTGTGGGGTCGTTGCCTGCTGTGTGTGTGTGGGTCGTTGCCTGCTGTGTGTGTGTGGGTCGTTGCCTGCTGTGTGTGTGTGTGGGTCGTTGCCTGCTGTGTGTGTGTGTGTGGGTCGTTGCCTGCTGTGTGTGTGTGTGTGGGTCGTTGCCTGCTGTGTGTGTGTGTGTGGGTCGTTGCCTGCTGTGTGTGTGTGAGGGTCGTTGCCTGCTGTGTGTGTGTGTGTGGGTCGTTGCCTGCTGTGTGTGTGTGAGGGTCGTTGCCTGCTGTGTGTGTGTGTGAGGGTCGTTGCCTGCTGTGTGTGTGTGTGTGTGGGTCGTTGCCTGTTGTGTGTGTGTGTGTGTGTGTGGGTCGTTGCCTGCTGTGTGTGTGTGGGTCGTTGCCTGCTGTGTGTGTGTGGGTCGTTGCCTGCTGTGTGTGTGTGGGTCGTCGCCTGCTGTGTGTGTGTGGGTCGTCGCCTGCTGTGTGTGTGTGGGTCGTCGCCTGCTGTGTGTGTGTGGGTCGTTGCCTGCTGTGTGTGTGTGGGTCGTTGCCTGCTGTGTGTGTGTGGGTCGTTGCCTGCTGTGTGTGTGTGTGGGTCGTTGCCTGCTGTGGTGTGTGTGGGTCGTTGCCTGCTGTGGTGTGTGTGGGTCGTTGCCTGCTGTGTGTGTGTGTGGGTCGTTGCCTGCTGTGTGTGTGTGAGGGTCGTTGCCTGCTGTGTGTGTGTGTGAGGGTCGTTGCCTGCTGTGTGTGTGTGGGTCGTTGCCTGCTGTGTGTGTGGGTCGTTGCCTGCTGTGTGTGTGTGTGGGTCGTTGCCTGCTGTGTGTGTGTGTGGGTCGTTGCCTGCTGTGTGTGTGTGTGTGTGGGTCGTTGCCTGCTGTGTGTGTGTGTGGGTCGTTGCCTGCTGTGTGTGTGTGTGTGTGGGTCGTTGCCTGCTGTGTGTGTGTGTGTGGGTCGTTGCCTGCTGTGTGTGTGTGTGTGTGTGGGTCGTTGCCTGCTGTGTGTGTGTGTGTGTGTGTGGGTCGTTGCCTGCTGTGTGTGTGTGTGTGGGTCGTTGCCTGCTGTGTGTGTGTGTGTGGGTCGTTGCCTGCTGTGTGTGTGTGTGTGGGTCGTTGCCTGCTGTGTGTGTGTGTGGGTCGTTGCCTGCTGTGTGTGTGTGTGTGTGTGTGGGTCGTTGCCTGCTGTGTGTGTGTGTGTGTGTGTGTGGGTCGTTGCCTGCTGTGTGTGTGTGTGTGGGTCGTTGCCTGCTGTGTGTGTGTGTGTGGGTCGTTGCCTGCTGTGGTGTGTGTGTGGGTCGTTGCCTGCTGTGGTGTGTGTGGGTCGTTGCCTGCTGTGGTGTGTGGGTCGTTACCTTCTGTGGTTATTTTAAATAGGTTGTTATCATTTTGTGGCCATCAGAGGGACCCTTGTCTAGCAGCTAGAGGAAATTACTAGAGATCAGATATCACAACGGACACCGTTCACTCACGCAAACGTTTAAAGCAAAATAACACTAGTGAAAAATTAGCATATGTACGTGGAAACAGTTCACATTTATATTTCGTAGAGTCAGTATATATTTCACGATGCATTCAATCACCATAACCTTCAGCTTTGAAGGTGTATTGATATTTAACAAAGCCTTTTAACTCGTTGAGCGTTAAGCGACCTACACCTGTTATGCTCCGTCTAAAATACCTGCAACTTCAACCCTGTTGCTAACTTCATCAATCCCTATTCTGTTTAACAGGCTACATTTACTCTGCCCTCTACCAAAGATGATCTAATTATATTAAAGATAGCCGAGTGACCGCTCTAACAGTGGAAATGCATGTCCTCAATGATTGATTGAAGGCGGGTGAGATCAGGTGGAACCATTCTAGCCAATGAGAGGGCAGATACACGTGTGAACAAGCTGTTTTTCCTCAGTTGACGAAATACACATGTGCATCCACTTATATCAGTGCATTTGTAACAGCCTAAAGCAATACAAAACTTCTATTCAATCAGTTAAGCCTCACGTGATTCAACACTCTCTGATAGACCTCAGTACATAAAAAGGGTTTATCTCACATAGTAAATCCTCTTACTTCACCTCTTCCTCTCGGCCTCTACCTTGTTAGCAGGTTATATGTATTCTGCCCTCTACCTAACCCTCTAACTTGTCAATGATCACAAGGCGAGCCCCTAAAGTTGTCCGCATGCTTCCCAGACAAAACAGTCCAGTAGCGTTTTTGTGCATATGTTATGACATTTTGTGAATTTTTTTGTTTGTTTTTTAAGACTTCGGTGAGTTTTTTTTCTTTTTTTTCTGCTGTTCAGGCACATTTTCTTTTTTTTTCCTGGAGGCAAGCTGAAGTTCGTAACCGAAGTCTACGCCCCTTCGTCAGTGATTGGTCAACGGTATGGATTCTTCAATAGTCTTTTTTTTGGGCATTGAACAAGACTCGTTTTCATGCACATTTCTTCATTTAAAAAAATACTGCACCAAACGTTTGACGTAAAATTGCGTGACTAAGATCTCTTCGGCAAAAATACCAACATGAAATGACAGATTTCTTCAATTACCTTTAGATTAATACTGACTATTTTGAGGAAGTGTATACTGGCTAAGGCATCTCAAAACGGATAAACAGTACTATTGCCATAAAAAAAATATTAAAAAAATTAAGCAAATGTGTTTTAAGCGAGCACACTCGTTCAGTTCGGCTAGCCAGGTTTGACTAGACACCAGCCGAACTGAGGCATGCTGATACCTAGTGGTTCTATGACTACCACCCTCCGACCTCTTTCGCTCGACCTGTCTTTTAACCGCGTTCCAAAAGATCTGTCAGGGTCTCACCCAAACCACACCAGAGCTTTCACATTCATTGACTCTGGCACATTTTTTTTTTTTTTTTTTTTACAATGGAAAGAAAACATTGACATTTTGTGTTTCTAGTTGAGCTTGAGTTTTTCTGGGCTTTTGAAAGCATTTTCAGTTTTTACTCGGCCACAGTGCATCATTAAAGATGGGGGTTTGCTGTGCCAACCCCCTCCCCCGGGAAGTACGAGAGAAAATCATGCAAAAAGACCTCAGTGGAATTGGACAAGGGAGTTTTCCCTTAGCAAGATATTATGATGTAACGGTCAATTAGCCATTTTTCCCATTCTCTGTTTTGTTGGTGCGTTTGTGTAAATAAATAACTTGATGCCTCAGTGTCATGCTCACAACGCTACAGGCTCTTATTTCCTCGTACGTTCAACACACACGCCAATGCAAACCTAGCGACCCCACTTTGATCCAAACAGGACAGTGCTCTGCAGAACCCGTTCCACCCATCCCTCTTCATAGTGTCCATTCGAGGCTCTTAGACATGCTCTTATGAGAGCATTGGGGAAACTAGTAGCCCAACCCACGTCAAAGAAGAATGTCGGAGTGTCTGTTATCAGCCAGACTACTACCCTGACTCCTTGTTATTAGGGTGCTGTCAACTAGGGTCAGGCCAAACACACACACACACACACACGATTCTGGAATGAGTGACATGCACTTCCCTCTTTGTTTCCCCGTTCTCGTATTTCCTCAGAAAGATCCTGTCTGAGCGGGGATAAGTGTCATTCAATTCCCCTCAGCTGTTCGTATCACTTTTACCCAAACATCACTCCCTCCCTCCCTCCCCTCCCACACAATCAATCAAATGTATTTATAAAGCCCTTTTTTTCAGCCGATGTCACAAAGTGCCCCCCCCCCCCCCCACCCTCCTCCTCCCACACACACACACACACAGCATGGCAAGAAAGGAGCCCCAGCAGCCGGGGATGAGAGACTGGCTCGTCTGCACCACAACAAGAAAAACAGACGACAGCGTCTCTTCTTCTAAAGCATCTAACCACAGCTAACCGCCTCTGTTTACCACCGGACTCCTGTCCATCAGAAGGACTGGGTTAAGTGGTAGTTGACTTGATCAGAAGGACTGGGTTAAGTGGTATTTGACTTGATCAGAAGGACTGGGGTTAAGTGGTAGTTGACTTGATCAGAAGGACTGGGGTTAAGTGGTATTTGACTTGATCAGAAGAACTGGGTTAAGTGGTATTTGACTTGATCAGAAGGACTGGGGTTAAGTGGTATTTGACTCGTGGTATGACTAACGATATACTTTTTAGTCATGTTCTGTTGGTTTCCGAGCCCTTACCTTGTGACTCCGCCGTAATGAGTCAAATGACTGTACTAAAAGCTATTCTCCTAGAACTTGAGGAGCAAATAGCAACCATGATCGCAGGTAAAAATGGATTACAGATTATACACTGCTATAGTAAATTCAACAACAAAAAATCTGTAATTTGGGACATATTACGGCTGGTTTGGTAATCTGCTAACGCATTGTTTTGATTGTTGCGTTCCACCATTAATTCAGAATCATACAATTTATCTGTAGTTTTGTCTTTAAATCATCACCCCAAAATAAAATGATAGCAGAGAATAGTAAAGTCATACGCAGTGAGAGTACACGGACCCAGATTAGGGGAGTCAGCGGCACTTCTGAGAAGTTAACACAGCTGTAAAGTACCCGAGCCAATCTGTAATTACTACTCAAACAAGCACTCTTTTAAGTGCAGGCTTTGCCACTGAAAGCTGTTATAAAAAAAAAGTGCAGCAGCATGCAGAAGTAGGAACACCGGTCCTTACCAGATAAATACGTTGATCTCCACCACTCTCTCTCTCTCTCTTTCTCTCTTTCTCTCTCTCTCTCTCTCGCTCTTTCCTCCTTTAAATCCCTTGCCTCGTGAAGGTTTGATTTAAGGCTCTTCTGTGAATAAAGTCATGACAAAATCCATGGATATTTTTCTCTTGTCCCCCCCCCCCCCCCCTCTCTCTCTCTCTCTCCTCCTCACGATCTTCTGTCAGAGAGGTTTCCCCTGCAGGGGATGTTGTTTTGAAGCCTACCAATACGTGACGTGCTCATTCACCGGAGAATCAGCAGGTAGCCCGAACTCTAAAGTTCCTCTTCAGTAACCGTGTCCCTAATGAGCACCGTATGTATAGGTGTCCAAACTTTATCAAGGGTTTCCGCCGTTTAGTTCATTCATACGCTACAGAGGCAGACTTTGTTACCTTTTTTGTCTGGAGTCCATTGATAAAAGCTAAACACCTGAACATGTTTCCTCCAGCTCTGTCATAGTCTTAACACCGACTCTGTCACCTCTACCACAGCAGCCCCTTAGTCTGTTTTTCTACAGAGCCCCCCTCCTTTTTGGCTTTTCTCTCTGTTTCTCTCTGTCTCTCTCTCTTTGTCTCTCTCTCTCTCTCACACTCTCACTCTCTTACTCTCTTTCTATTAGAGGTAAGGCAGTCTTTTCGTCTCGTAGTAATCAAGTCGTGAGCCGGGACCTCCCCTTTCCCCTCCCCTTAACACAAAGGAGATCATGTTCCATGAGACACAGGGACTCCAGTCCCCCCCACCCAAACCCTTGTCCCCTGCAGCCCCCCAGAGCCGTCCCCCCCCTAGCTCTCCAGCCCTCCTTTTTTCCTACCCCCCCCCCCCCCCCCCATCGCGGCTGTTTGGGGAGTCAGCCAGCCACAGCCACCAGCTGCAACTGTTGCAGACTGAGGCCATAGGCGTCAGTGTGTGTGTTGAGCTCAGGCCTGTTCTTAAGCGGCGTAGGGGGAGAGTGTCACATTGATTTCACTCGTTTAACATGTCGTGATCCTTCCATAATTATTTTCTTTATCCCACATGTTGCACATTTTACCAGATGGCTAGATTAGCTATCGTTACATCTACTTATATAAGAGAAATTAAATATTTCTGGTAAAACAATTGAATTACATAATGGAAATGCACAGGTTTTTTTTTTTTATTTCCTTCTCCAGAATCCACAACATCGTAGTGCTTTATCACTACTGTCAAAGCCTTGAGGCATCAGCAAATGGACTTGTCACCACTTGTCACCATGCCAGGTGGTGGTGGTGTCGTCTCTATGGACATATCTATCTGTACCTGACTCTTTGCGCTTTTAACATTTTTTTTTGGACTGGTTTAAATGGGGGCATGCCTAGCTATTGACTGGTTTAAATGGGGCATGCCTAGCTATTGACTGGTTTAAATGGGGCATGCCTAGCTATTGACTGGTTTAAATGGGGTATGCCTAGCTGTTGACTGGTTTAAATGGGGTATGCCTAGCTGTTGACTGGTTTAAATGGGGCATGCCTAGCTGTTGACTGGTTTAAATGGGGGCATGCCTAGCTATTGACTGGTTTAAATGGGGGCATGCCTAGCTATTGACTGGTTTAAATGGGGGCATGCCTAGCTATTGACTGGTTTAAATGAGGGCATGCCTAGCTATTGACTGGTTTAAATGGGGGCATGCCTAGCTATTGACTGGTTTAAATGGGGGCATGCCTAGCTATTGATTGGTTTAAATGGGGCATGCCTAGCTATTGACTGGTTTAAATGGGGGCATGCCTAGCTATTGACTGGTTTAAATGGGGGCATGCCTAGCTATTGACTGGTTTAAATGGGGGCATGCCTAGCTATTGACTGGTTTAAATGGGGGCATGCCTAGCTATTGACTGGTTTAAATGGGGGCATGCCTAGCTATTGACTGGTTTAAATGGGGGCATGCCTAGCTATTGACTGGTTTAAATGGGGGCATGCCTAGCTATTGACTGGTTTAAATGGGGGCATGCCTAGCTATTGACTGGTTTAAATGGGGGCATGCCTAGCTATTGACTGGTTTAAATGGGGGCATGCCTAGCTATTGACTGGTTTAAATGGGGCATGCCTAGCTATTGACTGGTTTAAATGGGGCATGCCTAGCTATTGACTGGTTTAAATGGGGGCATGCCTAGCTATTGACTGGTTTAAATGGGGGCATGCCTAGCTATTGACTGGTTTAAATGGGGCATGCCTAGCTATTGACTGGTTTAAATGGGGGCATGCCTAGCTATTGACTGGTTTAAATGGGGGCATGCCTAGCTATTGACTGGTTTAAATGGAGGCATGCCTAGCTGTTGACTGGTTTAAATGGGGCATTTTCCTAGTTCCTCAGTGCTATCGCTCCACTCATGAATCTAACTTTGATTCTTTCAAAGCCATTGACTTCTGAAGTCTTCAAATTATAGTTACGTGTTACTCTAAACCCTTAATTGATGGTCTTAAGGCTGACTATGGTAAATGAAACAGTCTTGTGGAAAAGTAGAACCAGGATTGTGGGAGTCCTTCACCAAGAGCACATTTCTGCTGATACATGGTCTAGCAGTTTAGACTTAGCCAGTGAGGGTTGCCTATTCAATTCCTTCTATATGGTAGAGAGGTCTATGTTGCTGTGCTGCAAACTAAAGAATATCCTCACTTCGCCCAGCTGTGTGACGACATAAAGCCTAAGGCATTAGCCTCTTTATAATGGTCTCTATTAAAGAAAGAAATAGTAATGGTGGTATTGATAACGGTCCATGACGATGGCAGTAATATATTATATTTACTAATGGGCTTGACGAGTCTGACTCACTCCATCCCAATCCCTCCCCATACTTCCGTGCTGAAGGCAAGCCCCAGCTTGTGCCGACACACTCAGGCCTCCGTCATCTCTCTATTCATCCGTGTAGACTGCTGCCTGACAGCGAGGATGATTGATGGAGAGCTACAGGTGAGTTAAGCTGGTAGAAGGTAGCGACTCCCTCCCACCAGTCCTGGAGCACTGCTAGCTAGTGGGGGTAGAGGGTAGCCACCAGTCCTGGAACACTGCTAGCTAGTGGGGATAGAGGGTAGCAACCCCCTCCTACCAGTCCTGGAACACTGCTTGGTAGTGGGGGTAGAGGGTAGCGACACCCTCCCGCCAGCCCCCACCAGTCCTGAGACACTGGATGAGAAGGGCACACTGGTTATTTAAGAAAAAAGATTGTCCTTTATCATTGTGACACTATGAGAGAAGGTGGCACCGGTTTCAGGTATTACCAGGTTCATGGACTTAAGCCCATAATACAGATGCCAGGTTCGCCTTCCCCTGTGACTGTCACGGAATTTGTCAGTAAAATGACCACGGTCACCGCTATAATCGTTTGAATAGGAAAACAACTCATTAGAAGAAAAAAAAAGTAAATGTTCTCCTCTCCTCCGCTCCTGACTGCATGCGCTGCTGAAGGGAGGGAGGGAGGGATGTTTCCTAGACGACCAGACTTGTTTACTACAACACCTTGCTGAAACAAGGAGTAACTAAGTTTCATTACGTTGTAAAGAGTCCGTGTTAGTGCGGAAGCGGTCTCAACCGCACGTCATCTTTCTGAATGCCCGGTCTTCCTGTATTGTCAGATGTTCGTTCCGCAACACAAAATTCTAAAACGGAATCTTTTTTTTTCTTTTTTTTCATCTCTCCTTATATCGGCTGTTAGATGTGAACCAGGATTACTTTTACTTTGCTGCTTTTGGGTAAAGTTTGTTGACATGCATTTGAAGTTGATAAAAAAAAACGTTAAATTAAAACCTTTATTTTTGACTGTCTTCGTCCATAGTTGTCGGTGATTATACAATCACTGTGCCAACCCTACCCAATTCCGGCATTCGGTAATGCCTTGTCTGCCGAGGGAGAATGCCTGACCTCTGTGGACTGTTTCAACCCACTTGTCTCTGTATCTTCACCAAATCACTGACCCAATCAAACTACCTCCGTGATCAAATTCAAAGTGACTTGTTTGTTACCAGCATGTCTCATTGGAATTCAGGTTTCTCAATTGACTTCACTCAGACCTTAATGAAACTGTTCCCAGCTGGCTGTGTGTGTGTGTGTGGTCTGTTTGTTCCCAAACTGCTTTGCCTTGATGATTCATGAGGGCTAACAATGCTGTAACCTTTGGGCTGAAAAGAGACCGGCCCTTTTGAAGAAGAACAAGAGGGGGGGGGGGATCTTCCACTGAAAGGCAGCATTGCACAGGCCTACTGGAGCTACCCCTTTTTGAAGTCACATCCATGCAGCACGGACCAGCCAGCCAGCCAGCCATGCAGGACAGACCAGCCAGCCATGCAGGACAGACCAGCCAGCCAGCCAGCCATGCAGGACAGACCAGCCAGCCAGCCAGCCATGCAGGACAGACCAGCCAGCCAGCCAGCCATGCAGGACAGACCAGCCAGCCAGCCAGCCATGCAGGACAGACCAGCCAGCCAGCCAGCCATGCAGGACAGACCAGCCAGCCAGTCAGCCATGCAGGACAGACCAGCCAGCCAGCCAGCCAGCCATGCAGGACAGACCAGCCAGCCAGCCAGCCAGCCATGCAGGACAGACCAGCCAGCCAGCCAGCCATGCAGGACAGACCAGCCAGCCATGCAGAATAGACCACCCACCCATAGCAGGCTTTCCTCTTATTAGAATTGGCCAACAATGGACCGTCACGCATTATTTGCTTAAGTAAAGCTATTATGTCATTGTCAATTATTTGGATGACTTTTGGGAAGGCAATACATTTTGACTAAAGCCTCTGAGTTGTCAGCCGTTGTGGCAACTTTTCATGGGCCTCTTGTTTTACTGAACATATATTGTCAATGTGATAGGTGTTTAGCAGCAGAAATCTGCCTCACGCACTGATTGAGAGGAGTAGTCCTGTGTAAAAGCCAGAGAGATTTCAAATTGAGAGGTGTAATCCTGTGAAAAAGCCAGAGAGATTTCAGATTGAGAGGTGTGATCCTGTGAAAAAGCCAGAGAGATTTCAGATTGAGAGGTGTGATCCTGTGAAAAAGCCAGAGAGATTTCAGATTGAGAGGTGTGATCCTGTGAAAAAGCCAGAGAGATTTCAGATTGAGAGGAGTAATCCTGTGAAAAAGCCAGAGAGATTTCAGATTGAGAGGTGTGATCCTGTGAAAAAGCCAGAGAGATTTCAGATTGAGAGGAGTAATCCTGTGAAAAAAACAGATTTCAGATTGAGAGGTGTGATCCTGTGAAAGCCATTCTACAAACCTCAGGGACGCTGTTCATCATCATAATGGGCCGGGGATAAACGCATGTGTTTTCCCCCAGGATGAGTTTGGACCAAGCTGCTGTAAAATCTGAGGTAAACTATTCTGACACTTCCCAGAAGATTGCTTGCACCACATGTCCGTACAACACTCACTGACAGTCACTTTCAAGTGACTCAAGATTATTCTTATTTTTTTACATTTGAGCAGACAATTGGATCAGTATGGAGAGAAAAAAAGGCCTCTTGTTTTGGTGCCCACCACATTTTTATGAAACTATTTCTGAGAGATTACATCACTCTGGAGCTAAAGATGACGTATTCAGTCTATGGATGTTTGGAAATCAAACTTGGAGCGTATTAAAACGCCCGGTTGTAAAAAATAAACAAAAAAAAAGAGATGAAGGACTGATTTACAGTAAATCCAGAAACTTGTTAGAAATATCAAACTGGCTGCATCCTTAATGCGCGTCATAAAAGCGCAGTTTAACCGAAGCGGTATTTTTTTCAGAGCCTGATTTCTTTATGCCTGTCTAGGCCAATAGGGACTGTGGAACAGTAGCCATACAGAAGGAGTGTTTGTTGTGAAAAAGCCATATGGAGGGAGGGGGGGCGGGCGGGGGGGGGGGGGGGGGGGGGGGGTTCATGGACTAGGTCAGGAGGACCCTTCCACCCTTTGTTTTCCTTTTTTGGAATCCAGCCAGTGTGTGTCTCTGCCGGGACACCTGGGAATCCAGCCAGTGTGTGTCTCTGCCGGGACACCTGGGAATCCAGCCAGTGTGTGTCTCTGCCGGCTCACCTGGGAATCCAGCCAGTGTGTGTCTCTGCCGGCTCACCTGGGAATCCAGCCAGTGTGTGTCTCTGCCGGCTCACCTGGGAATCCAGCCAGTGTGTGTCTCTGCCGGCTCACCTGGGAATCCAGCCGTTTTGTGTCTCTGCCGGCTCACCTGGGAATCCAGCCAGTGTGTGTCTCTGCCGGGACACCTGGGAATCCAGCCAGTGTGTGTCTCTGCCGGGACACCTGGGAATCCAGCCAGTGTGTGTCTCTGCCGGGACACCTGGGAATCCAGCCAGTGTGTGTCTCTGCCGGGACACCTGGGAATCCAGCCAGTGTGTGTCTCTGCCGGGACACCTGGGAATCCAGCCAGTGTGTGTCTCTGCCGGGACACCTGGGAATCCAGCCAGTGTGTGTCTCTGCCGGGACACCTGGGAATCCAGCCAGTGTGTGTCTCTGCCGGGACACCTGGGAATCCAGCCAGTGTGTGTCTCTGCCGGGACACCTGGGAATCCAGCCAGTGTGTGTCTCTGCCGGGACACCTGGGAATCCAGCCAGTGTGTGTCTCTGCCGGGACACCTGGGAATCCAGCCAGTTGTGTGTCTCTGCCGGCTCACCTGGGAATCCAGCCAGTGTGTGTCTCTGCCGGCTCACCTGGGAATCCAGCCAGTGTGTCTCTGCCGGCTCACCTGGGAATCCAGCCAGTGTGTGTCTCTGCCGGCTCACCTGGGAATTCAGCCAGTGTGTCTCTGCTGGCTCACCTGGGAATCCAGCCAGTGTGTGTCTCTGGCTGGAGTCTCTGCGGTTCACCTGGGACTACTAGTTCAGTGAAGTGTTTGTTTGCTTTTTAGAATCGTCCTACACCGCAGTGTGGATGATGATGAAAACATCTGTAGAAGAGAGAGGATTAATGAAACTAGCAGGAAGGCTTTCTTTTTCCTCCAGTTTTAAACTTTGACCTTGACCTTCCACAGGGTAGAGTTTACATGTTGAAAATCGTTAAATTAACATGGCGTCTCTCACCTGTCTGAGAGCCGTTAGGCCAACAAAAGCAAAGGGAGGATGTCTGTTTACCCGTTCAACCAAAATGAGCTGAGTCGCTCATGCTATCGCTTTTACAAGGTGACCCTCACATAGCAACCTTTTGATCAGAGAAAACACTTACCTCATCCCCACGTCATTTTGGGTTAGTGCCCACTTCTGCACCCTAGTGTGTGTTTTTCCCCTTTCTGTCCCAGGATGTTACTGTTTTTTTCCCCTTTCTTTCCCAGGATGTTACTGTTTTTTTTGCCTTTCTGTCCCAGGATGTTACTGTTTTTTTTCCCCTTTCTGTCCCAGGATGTTACTGAGTTTTCCCCCCATTTCTGTCCCAGGATGTTACTGTTTTTTTCCCCTTTCTGTCCCAGGATGTTAGTTTTTTTCCCCTTTCTGTCCCAGGATGTTACTGAGTTTTCCCCCCATTTCTGTCCCAGGATGTTACTGTTTTTTCCCCTTTCTGTCCCAGGATGTTGCTGTTTTTTTCCCCTTTCTCTCCCAGGATGTTGCTGTTTTTTTCCCCTTTCTCTCCAAGGATGTTGCTGTTTTTTCCCCTTTCTGTCCCAGGATGTTGCTGTTTTTTTCCCCTTTCTCTCCAAGGATGTTACTGTTTTTTCCCCTTTCTGTCCCAGGATTTTCCTGTGTTTCCCCCCCATTTCTGTCCCAGGATGTTACTGTGTTTTCTTCCCCTTTCTGTCCCAGGATGTTACTGTGTTTTCTTCCCCTTTCTGTCCAACGATGTTACTGTTTTTTTCCCCTTTCTCTCCAAGGATGTTACTGCGTTTTCTTCCCCTTTCTGTCCCAGGATGTTGCTGTTTTTTTCCCCTTTCTGTCCCAGGATGTTGCTGTTTTTTTCCCCTTTCTGTCCCAGGATGTTACTGTGTTTCCCCCCCCTTTCTGTCCCAGGATGTTACTGTGTTTCCCCCCCCCTTTCAGTCCCAGGATGTTACTGTTTTCTTCCCCTTTCTGTCCCAGGATGTTACTGTGTTTCCCCCCCCTTTCAGTCCCAGGATGTTACTGTTTTCTTCCCCTTTCTGTCCCAGGATGTTACTGTGTTCCCCCCCCCCCCCTTTCAGTCCCAGGATGTTACTGTTTTCTTCCCCTTTCTGTCCCAGGATGTTCCTATGTTCCCCCCCTTTCTCTCCAAGGATGTTCCTATGTCCCCCCCCCCCCCTTTCTCTCCAAGGATGTTCCTATGTTCCCCCCCCTTTCTGTCCCAGGATGTTACTTGGAACAAAGGAATATGACTCACTATTTCGCGCTCTGTTCCTCTGGCCATGTGTTGACAGCTGTTGGCTGTTGTGTACTTCATTATAATACACGTTCCAGGTTTATTTCATTTTAGTTTGTTCTATTGGCAGTGCTTTAATGTGTAAGATTCTACATTTTTGCCTAAATCAAATGGCACTATATATATTCTTAGCAGGCAGTCGTCTCAGTCATCAGCTAGCCTGTCTGTTGTGGCTGTATATGAATTGCTTAGAGGTTTAAGTAGTTAATAGCGGAGTGCTCCAGACTAGGTCACTTAGGGTGTGAGAATCTAAACATTTTTCAAGTGTTAACGAAATAAATATCGAACCCCTCTACTTTGAATGTGATTTGACACAGCTGTCCCTTGGCTCTTTCTGTTAATCCACACGAGCCTTTGAGGAAGTGGTTTGTCATCAAACACAGTTCCTGTCAGCTATGGGGAGAACATAATAATTACTCTCTAAAAAAAAAACGTCAAAGAACCATGCCAGTATTTGACGCAGTTTAGCAAGCTGGACGGTGGCCCCACCCTTTGGCCCGACACACAGAGTGGAGAGACATGGTGTGGATGAGCTTCTTGTTTCATTGGTGCCCTGTAAGCTTTTTGAATAGGGATTACAAATACCTCCACATGTTACCTTGGGGCCTCACCATGACCCTTGTAAAAAAAATAAAATAAAAATAAAAAACCCAAGGTAGGTCAACGGGAGCAGAACATTCAAACGTCAATAAAGCTGAATCCGCCCCCACCCCCAGTTACAGGATAGGTTACCCTGGGTTTTCAAACGTCTCCCACCGGGTTTGTGGTGAGGACACTACCAGATGTGTGAGACCAGTTGGAGGTCACCGTTGTTCCCCTGTGACCTCTACTTCCTGACCCTAGAAGGTGAACCCCTGATGCGAAGCACACTGACCATGTTGTTTTCGAGGTCTTCTGCTTTCCATTTAAAAGTCAAAATATGCGAGAGCTTGCTTCGTAATGAGAGCTGCAGTCGGCCAACAAGGGAACTCCAGGACATGTCTCCCGTTACTGTGACACGGTAATATTGAAAGTGGAGGGTATGTTGTCAGACAATGCAGTAGATGGATTGGATAGTGTTGAAATTACATGCATCTGGGCGTTGAAAAAGTTCCCATCTATAAAACAAGTAAACTAATTCAACCACCACTCCCAAAAAGAATGTCATTTTCCCCTACTGTAACAGTGGAAGAAAGTGCCTTTCTCTACAGACTTTGGACCAAGCTGTGGGGAACCAGTATTTGTTTTAATGTGCAAATCCAGTCATTAATACCACATGCATTTGGCTCAAGTGATTCATTTTAATATGGTGTTTTGTCAAGTAAGCTTAGGGCTATTTCAACTGGAAAGAAGTCCTCTAGCTCTTTACAGAACATACTGATATGGATGCAATGCATTTCAAAGAAGAGAAGAAGGCCATAAATGTGAACAGAGCTGGATGTTCCATGCTGTGGATCATTTGAATCATTATCCAAACGTCGATTTAACACTTTGACTGGCCTGTATCAGCTGTTTAAGGTTGACAATTTAGGCTACTTGCTGGCACCCTGGTCAACCCCTAAGGAGGTATTTGATCTTTCTCGCTCTCTCGCTCTCTCGCTCTCGCTCTCTCGCTCTCTCTCTCTCTCGCTCTCTCTCTCTCTCGCTCTCTCTCTCTCTCGCTCTCTCTCTCTCCTCTCTCTCCTCTCTCTCTCTCTCTCTCTCTCGCTCTCTCTCGCTCTCTCTCGCTCTCTCTCGCTCTCTCTCGCTCTCTCTCGCTCTCTCTCGCTCTCTCTCGCTCTCTCTCTCGCTCTCTCTCTCGCTCTCTCTCTCGCTCTCTCTCTCGCTCTCTCTTTCGCGCTCTTTCCCTCCCTCACCTAGATTTGACAGGGGGAGTCATGTGTGTGTGTAGAGTTGGCAGGATCTGTCAGCTGAAGTGCTCACCGTCTTAACTTGCACTTTACAGTGTATTCAGACCCCCTGGACTTTTCCCACATGATATGTTACAGCCTTATTCTAAAATGGCTGAGGATGTTTAAGAAATAAATACAAAAATGTAATCAATCAACACACAATACCCCATAATGACAAAGCAAAAACAGGTTTTGGGATTATTACTTTATTTTTTGTGCAAATGTATAAAAAATTAAAAACTCACAGGACCAGATTGATGTTGAAGCCTGCCTGTTGGTTAGTTGTCTTGATCTGGGTCCATGCGACTCTTTCCATTTTGTTTTAAAGGAATTTTTCCAGTGGAAAAGTGATTTGTGATCTCAAGATTAAAAAGGAAATCCAAGGGGAAGGTTGACTGTCACAGTTCTGAGTTCGGGAAACAGGTGCCTCTTCTAAGAAGCCGGACTGATTTCCTTAGCGCTACTTCAAAGTGCACACGACCCCCATCCATCTCACGGTTAAGACTGTAAAGATATTTCAATACCCTGAACCCAGTTCAATCACTTCTACAAATCAAAGCTTATTGATCACGTGCACAGGATACGTTTG
This sequence comes from Oncorhynchus mykiss, assembly GCF_013265735.2. Classification (NCBI taxonomy): domain Eukaryota; kingdom Metazoa; phylum Chordata; class Actinopteri; order Salmoniformes; family Salmonidae; genus Oncorhynchus; species Oncorhynchus mykiss. The sequence goes on along the minus strand of NC_048569.1, from coordinate 6,992,310 downwards.
AAAACAGTACGGGGAAATACTTACTTGCAAGCTCTCCTCGATGCAGTAATACGTCATAAAATAAAACACACAAAGAGTATGCATAAGAATAAAAATAAATACAATATGTACTTTATTTCTTGTGTGTATTTATTTGACGACTTAGTGTATTGCTGCATTGTTGAGGAGAGCTTGCAGGTAAGCATTTCACTGTACTGTTTACACCTTTTACCACTGATTCCATGGTGCCTCTGCAAAAGACTATTGAGATTCTGGGAGAGGAAAGTCAAGACATGGAGAACACTTTGATGCTTACCAGACTGCAAATACACCTCCTAAACTGGTTTAAACCACAGGTAAATACACCTCCTAAACTGGTTTAAACCACAGGCAAATACACCTCCTAAACTGGTTTAAACCACAGGCAAATACACCTCCTAAACTGGTTTAAACCACAGGCAAATACACCTCCTAAACTGGTTTAAACCACAGGCAAATACACCTCCTAAACTGGTTTAAACCACAGGTAAATACACCTCCTAAACTGGTTTAAACCACAGGCAAATACACCTCCTAAATAGCCCGATATCTATCAGTGTTTTAAAATAGCAATAGATCCTCTATCCCAATATATTTCATAACCTTTTCCACCTCATGGTAATGCTACACGGGCGCACAGAGTCTAGTTTCGATGACTTAACACAGTAAACGGCAGCTGATGAATGTGTTGCCAGCCTCTCCTATGTAACAAAGGTCAAAGCAACAGTGTTCAACAGCAATGGTGTTTGTTTTGCAATGGAAAATTAAAATGACTTATAAGTCCAAGTACCCATAAAACTTCAATTAATAGCCCGGGTGTTTATTTGCTTCAATCAATGAACAGAAATCAAATTTTATTTTTCAAAAAAATAGACAAGTAAAAAATAAAAGTAACAAGTAATTAAAGAGCAGTAAAATAACAGTAGTGAGGCTATATACAGATGGTACTGGTACAGAGTCAATGTGGAGGCTATATACAGATGGTACTGGTACAGAGTCAATGTGGAGGCTATATACAGGGGGTACCGGTACAGAGTCAATGTGGAGGCTATATACAGGGGGTACTGGTACAGAGTCAATGTGGAGGCTATATACAGATGGTACTGGTACAGAGTCAATGTGGAGGCTATATACAGATGGTACTGGTACAGAGTCAATGTGGAGGCTATATACAGGGGGTACTGGTACAGAGTCGATGTGGAGGTTATATACAGGGGGTACTGGTACAGAGTCAATGTGGAGGCTATATACAGGGGGTACCGGTACAGAGTCAATGTGGAGGCTATATACAGGGGGTACTGGTACAGAGTCAATGTGGAGGCTATATACAGGGTGTTACGGTACAGAGTCAATGTGGAGGCTATATACAGGGTGTACCGGTACAGAGTCAATGTGGAGGCTATATACAGATGGTACTGGTACAGAGTCAATGTGGAAGCTATATACAGGGGGTACCGGTACAGAGTCAATGTGGAGACTATATACAGGGTGTTACGGTACAGAGTCAATGTGGAGACTATATACAGGGGGTACTGGTACAGAGTCAATGTGGAGGCTATATACAGGGTGTTACGGTACAGAGTCAATGTGGAGGCTATATACAGGGGGTACTGGTACAGAGTCAATGTGGAGGCTATATACAGGGGGTACTGGTACAGAGTCAATGTGGAGGCTATATACAGGGGGTACCGGTACAGAGTCAATGTGGAGGCTATATACAGGGTGTTACGGTACAGAGTTAATGTGGAGGCTATATACAGGGGGTACCGGTACAGAGTCAATGTGGAGGCTATATACAGGGGGTACCGGTACAGAGTTAATGTGGAGGCTATATACAGGGGGTACCGGTACAGAGTTAATGTGGAGACTATATACAGGGTGTTACGGTACAGAGTCAATGTGGAGGCTATATACAGGGGGTACCGGTACAGAGTCAATGTGCAGGCTATATACAGGGTGTTACGGTACAGAGTCAATGTGGAGGCTATATACAGGGGATACCGGTACAGAGTCAATGTGGAGGCTATATACAGGTGGTACTGGTCCAGAGTCGATGTCTGGGGCTACCAGTTAGTTGAGGTAATTGAGGTAATATGTACATGTAGGTAGAGTTATTAAAGTGACTATGCATAGATAATAACAGAGTAGCAGCAGTGTAAAGTGGGGGGGGGGGGGGGGGGGGGGGGACAATGCAAATAGTCTTGAGTAGCCATTTAATTAGCTGTTCAGGAGTCTTTTGGCCTTGGTGTAGAAGCTGTTAAGAAGCCTTTTGGACCTAGACTTGGCACTCCGGTACCGCTTGCTGTGCGATAGCGGAGAGAACAGTCTATGACGCCAGGTGGCTGGAGTATTTTACAACTTTTATGGCCGTCTTCTGGCACCGCCAGGTATAGTCCTGGATGGTAGGAAGCTTGGCCCCAGTAATGTACTGGGCCGTACGCACTCGTATGCCTTGCGGTCGCAGGCCTAGCAGTTGCCATTACCAGGCAGTGATGCAACCAGTCAGGATGTTCTCGATGGTGCAACTGTAGAACTTTTAGAGATTGCATCATCTGTGGATCTATTGGAGCGGAATGCAAATTGTCTAGGGTCTAGGGTTTCTGGGATAATGGTGTTGATGTGAGCTATGACCCGCCTTTCAAAGCACTTCATGGCTACGGACCTGCGTGCTACGGATCAGTAGTCATTTAGGCAGGTTGCCTTAGTGTTCTCAGGCACAGGGACTGTGGTGGTCTGCTTGAAACATGTTGGTATTACAGACTCATCGATGCACTTATTGATAAAGCCAGTGACTGATGTGGTGTACTCCTCAATGCCATCGGAAGAATCCCAGAACATGTTCCAGTCTGTGCTAGCAAAACAGTCCTGTAGTTTAGCATCTGCTTCATCTGACCACTTTTGTCTTTACTGAGTCACTGGTGCTTCCTGCTTTAGTTTTTGCTTGTAAGCAGGAATCAGGAGGATAGAATTATGGTCATATTTGCCAAATGGAGGGCGAGGGAGAGCTTTGTATGCGTCTCTGTGTGGGGAGTAAAGGTGGTCTAGACTTTGTTTTTTGTTTTTCCCCCTCTGGTTGCACATTTAACATGCTGGTAGAAATGAGGTGAACTGGATTTAAGTTTCCCTGCATTAATGTCCCTGGCCACTAGGAGCGCCGCCTCTGGATGAGCGTTTTCCTGTTTGCTTATTGTGTGCGGTCTTAGTGCCGGCATTAGTTTGTGGTGGTAAATAAACAGCTATAAAGAACAGAGTAAATCTCACTTGGTAAATAGTGTGGTCTACAGTTTATCATTAGATACTCTACCTCAGGCAAGCAAAACCTTGAGACTTCCTTAATATTATATTTTATTGCACCAGCTGTTTACAAATATGCATAGATCGCCACCTCTTGTCTATTGCAGAGTAAAAACCCCTCAGTGTGTTATTCATGTCGTCGTTCAGCAACGACTTGGTGAAATGTAAGATATTACGGTTTCATATGTCCCGTTGGTAGGATATACAGTTGAAGTTGGAAGTTTTACATGTCAAAATAATAGTCGAGAGATTTCTGTATTTCTGTGTTCAGTATGAAGGAAGTTTTAGGTCGTTTCGCTAGCCAATGCTAACAACGTGTTGGCGCAGTGACCTGCGTGTTCAGCTAGCATGTTGGGGGGGGGGGGAAACATGGTATCCACAATTTCATCTGTCTGGGGAAGTAGGTCATGGGCTTCATTCAATGCTAAATTTGCCATGGTCTCCCTTCCCTTCAAACACCCCCCCCCCCCTTTTCCCATATGATGTCCTGCGCTTTAACAGGTGACTGTTGCCATGGAGATGTTCCAAGTTCTCATGGTGTGTTTTTCCCTCCACAGCCAGTGGCTTTTATAGACAATGTGATACCATAGGCTCAATGTCTAGCAACCCATCAGGGTCTAGCAACCCATCAGGGCCTTGGAAGACTGTATTTTACAGGCATCCTTGTCTTCTGTTCTGGTCTGACCAGTAGTGTTACTGGTTCTGGGTGAGTCTGATTCGACGGAGGTTCTCAGAAATGCATATCTGATGTGCAAAGAAATGACTTTTCTTCTTTCCCATCAGTTCCTCAATGTGCAGTGTGAATAAGTTCTCTGTTTTTGTTTTTTGTTCTCTGCTGCAGTGCTTTTAGCACAAAAAAAAAATGTAAACACTCAAGCTGCGGGTTTCTTTTCAGTGACAAGCATAGAAACTAAAGTGGGTAAAAACAAATAATGAAGCAATCACTTATAGTATCCAATTTATATACAGTACGTCTCAAAACTAACATCAGGTCTTTCCTGTGAGCCTTATTAATTCAGTTCTGATTAAGACGGAGTACAGTTATATTTTCAAAGCAGTTACATCATTTTGCCTGATTGCCGTATTCATTTCGCCCATCTTTCAACGCTCGTGCTGTGGTCTGTCGAATATCTGCTGAGCAGGTTCCTGCTATGTCCCAAGGCCTCGTAAGCCCACGGACAACCTTCACAGCTATTGCGTGGGTATGGAAATAAAATGGAACTGATGAACTCGTTTAGTGGTCCAAGCACACGTGTTAGAAACATACAGAAATCTAGTGAAGGTTGCAGTACGTTCCATGCCCCCCCCACCCTCCCACCCCCCCTCCGCCATTTTATTTTTTCTCTCTCTACACCTCCTTTTTATACCATGTTCTGTTTGTGATTTGACTGTGAGCAGGGCTACCATTTCACCCAGTTTTACAGCTCTTTTTTTTTAATGGCCGACCCTCATGATGTTAAGGAGTACTTTACTGTGGGGTCTATCTGGCCCCAAGTGCCACACATCTCACCCCCCCCACCCCCGAGTTTGTGAGGGAATGGTTGTGGTTTCATTTTTATTGCCCTCCGCAAGGGTCCCCCCCCCCCCCCCGGATATCCAACCAGGAGGGCCTAGCATTCTGGGTAAAGTAACAGTCACAAAACAGGAATAAAGCCATCATGAGAAGATGGGGAAAACCATGAATTTCACACAAAGAACAGAGCTTATTAACCACTCAGGGATGGAGCTTTGTTTTTTATTTCATCCAGCACGTAATCACAGAGTAAATATAAAAAGCTTCAAATTGCTTGGTGGTTTTCTTCCAGACACTACTGTGATCACAGCAATGCCTGGTATCCCTTGTTCCTCCTGATGCTGCTTTAAGGGTGAGAAAACAATCCAAGCATGATGTCAGGTCATTACAGGCCTGAGTACAAACAACCAGTGCCTTTATGCTTCACAGGGCTGGCCCGGCTCCAAGGTGCCTTAAGCTCATCAAGCAAAAGCGCCTCAGAGATCAAACTGGTGAAAATGAGGCCTACTTTATATACATGCCCATTTTGCAGTTCCAAATGGATGATAAATACATGCAGAACATGTTGGTTTCGTATAGTTACTTACGTTCTCCTCACATGTTGAGGATATGCTCTATCGTTCATATTGTTTTATGAGATGCTGCTTGACATTTGAACGTGGTAAAGGTTGTAGTTCAGCCGCAGGTATCCGCTTCTACATTTTGTACCCTTCAAGCGCTCAGTGGCAGCTCGCTACTTAACCCTGGACAGACAGGCCCACCACGGAGCCGTCGAGGTCGCTGTTTATCCCTGGACGGACAGGCCCACCACGGAGCCGTCGAGGTCGCTGTTTATCCCTGAACGGACAGGCCCACGATGGAGCCGTCAAGGTTGCTGTTTATCCCTAGACGGACAGGCCCACGATGGAGCCGTCGAGGTTGCTGTTTATCCCTGGACGGACAGGCCCACCACGGAGCCGTCGAGGTTGCTGTTTATCCCTGGACGGACAGGCCCACAACGGAGCTGTCGAGGTCGCTGTTTATCCCTGGACGGACAGGCCCACAACGGAGCCGTCGAGGTCGCTGTTTATCCCTGGACGGACAGGCCCACGACGGAGCTTTCGGGGTCGCCCCTTATCCCTGGACAGACAGGCCCTCGACGGAGTCGCCGGGGTCGCTGCGGAGATCATCTTCTTTCACTTGATTGGCCGAACCTGCTAGCACACCCCTTCATTACATCATGCTCTGTAACTCTCTAGGCAGACGTAACTCTGTTGTGCGAGCGATCACATAATAATCATCTCTCCTTTCCTAATAGAGGCCACAGGGCTTCACATTGTTAGATTTCAATTTAGCCTATGATGTTATTGATCATAGTTTGTTATTGAAAAAAACAAACTTATTATGGCTTTACATCACCTGCCATCACATGGTTGGAGAGTTACTTATCCAATATAACTGAGCATACTTCAATGGAAGCTTCTCTTACATCAGATATGTACAGTGCGGTATCCCGCAGGGCAGTTGCCTTTGGCTGTTACTCTTCATTTTTTACAAATGATTTGCCACTTGTCTTACAAGAAGCTACAATGTCTATGTATGCTGATGCGTTACAGTCAGTGTCAGAAAAGGTAATTCACGATAAACTGGTATTAAATACATCTTAAACCAAAGGCATTGTATTTGGTTCAAAACATTATCTTCGATGTAAACCTCAACTGGAATTGTGTATAAAGGGTGTGACCATTGAAAGAGTTGAAACTCCTAGGAGTAACATTGGATGGTCAGATATCATGGTCAAGTCATATTGACGAAGTTGTTGTGAAGAGGGGTCTGTTTTTATAAAAATATAAGCTGTTGTAGTTGTTCAGGCTGTGATCTTGTCTTGATTATGGTCAGGTGCAATAAAGAAAGACCCAAGCAAAGCTGCAGCTTTTTCAAAACAGAGCAGCATTCCTTGGCCTCCTCATGGTTGAGGAGAAATGTAATACTTCTCTTCTAGTCTTTTTAAAAAATATTTGTGTGTTGAAAATGCTTAACCACTTCAAACAGACATACAGTTGATGTCAGAAGTTTACATACACCTTAGCCAAATACATTTAAACTCAGTTTTTCACAAATCTTGACATTTAATCCTAGTAAAAATGCCCTGTCTTAGGTCAGTTAGGATCAACCACTTTATTTTAAGAATGTGAAATGTCAAAATAATAGTCGAGATAATTCGATTTTTATTTATTTCATCACATTCCCAGCGGGTCAGAAGTTTACAATACACTATATTTAGTATTTGGTTGCATTGCCTTTAAATGGTTTAACTTGGGTCAAATGTTTCGGGTAGCCTTCCACAAGCTTCCAACAATAAGTTGGGTGAATTTTGGCCCATTCCTCCTGACAGAGCTGGTGTAACTGAGTCAGGTTTGTTGGCCTCCTTGCTCGCAAACACTTTTTCAGTTCTGCCCACAAATTTTCTATAATATTGAGGTCAGGGCTTTGTGATGGCCACTCCAATACCTGGACTTTGTTGTCTTTAAGCCATTTTGCCTCAACTTTGGAGTATGCTTGGGGTCATTGTCCATTTGGAAGACCCATTTGCGACCAAGCTTTAACTTCCTGACTGATATCTTGATGTTGCTTCAATATATCCACATAATTTTCCTCCCTCATGATGCCGTCTATTTTGTGAAGTGCACCAGTTCCTCTTGCAGCAAAGATGCTGTCACCCCCCTGCTTCACGGTTGGGATGGTGTTCTTCGACTTGCAAGCATCCCCCTTTTTCCTCCAAACATAATGATGGTCAAACAGTTCTATTTTTGTTTCATCAGACCAGAGGACATTTCTCCAAAAAGTACAATCTTTGTCTCCATGTGCAGTTGCAAACTGCAGTCTGGCTTGTTTATGGCGGTTTTGGAGCAGTGGCTTCTTCCTTGCTGAGCGGCCTTTCAGGTTATGTCGATATAGGACGAGTTTTACTGTGGATATAGATACTTTTGTACCTGTTTCCTCCAGAATCTTCACAAGGTCCTTTGCTGCTGTTCTGGGATTGATTTGCACGTTCCACACCACAGTACGTTCATCTCTAGGAGACAGAACGCGTCTCCTTCCTGAGCGGTATGACGGCTGCGTGATCCCATGGTGTTTATTCTTGCGTACTATTGTTTGTACAGATGAACGTTGTACCTTCAGGCATTTGGAAATTGTTCCCAAGGATGAACCAGACTTGTGGAGGTCTACAAAAAAAAGGTATTGACTGAATTATTTTGATTTTCCCATGATGTCAAGCAAAGAGGCACTGAGTTCGAAGGTACACCTCCAATTGACTCAAATTATGTCAATTAGCCTATCCGAAGCTTCTAAAGCCATGACATCATTTTCTGGAATTTTCCAAGCTGTTTAAAGGCACAGTCAACTTAGTGTATGTAACTTCTGGCCCACTGGAATTGTGATACAGTGAATTCTAAGTGAAATAATCTGTCTGTAAACAATTGTTGTAAAAATTACTTGTGTCATCCACAAAGTAGATGTCCTAACCGACTTGCCAAAACTATAGTTTGTTAACAAGAAATTTGTGGAGTGGTTGAAAAGCGAGTTTTAATGACTCCAACCTAAGTGTATGTAAACTTCCTGACTTCAACTGTACATACCTCACCAGACACATCACTATGGGTTCCTTCATGGTTCCCAAAACAGAACAGATTTAATGCGTCACTTAGTAGTAATCTATATAACCATGTCATCTTGGAATGCCCTGATACCAGAAGTTACTCAGTTAACTATAGAGTCATGGTGGAATGATCTGCTACCAGAGGTTACTCAGTTACCTATAGAGTCATGGTGGAATGATCTGCTACCAGAGGTTACTCAGTTATCTATAGAGTCATGGTGGAATGATCTGCTACCAGAGGTTACGGTGGAATGATCTGCTACCAGAGGTTACTCAGTTATCTATAGAGTCATGGTGGAATGATCTGCTACCAGAGGTTACTCAGTTATCTATAGAGTCATGGTGGAATGAACTGCTACCAGAGGTTACGGTGGAATGATCTGCTACCAGAGGTTACTCAGTTATCTATAGAGTCATGGTGGAATGATCTGCTACCAGAGGTTACTCAGTTATCTATAGAGTCATGGTGGAATGAACTGCTACCAGAGGTTACGGTGGAATGATCTGCTACCAGAGGTTACTCAGTTATCTATAGAGTCATGGTGGAATGATCTGCTACCAGAGGTTACTCAGTTATCTATAGAGTCATGGTGAAATGATCTGCTACCAGAGGTTACGGTGAAATGATCTGCTACCAGAGGTTACGGTGGAATGATCTGCTACCAGAGGTTACTCAGTTATCTATAGAGTCATGGTGGAATGATCTGCTACCAGAGGTTACTCAGGCAAAAAGCAGGTTTTTAGCTTTAATGAACAGATATAAAAACATATTGTACCACAGAGCCTCTACTCTTTAGGGTGAATGGACAAGACAAAATATTTAAGTGCCTTTTGAACGGGGTGTGGTAGTAGGTGCCAGGCGCATCGTTTTGTGTCAAGAACTGCAACGCTGCTGGGTTTTTCACGCTCAACATTTTCCCGTGTGTATCAACAATGGTCCACCACCCAAAGGACATTCAGCCAACTTGGCTCAACGTGGGCCAGCATCCTTGTGGAACGCTTTCGACACCTTGTAGTCCCATGCCCCGATGAATTGAGGGTGTTCTGAGGGCAAAAGGGGGTGCAACGCAATATTAGGAAGGTGTTCCTAATGTTTTGTACACTGTGTGTGTGTATATATGTGTGTATGTATGTATGTATGTATGTATGTATGTATGTATATATATATATATATACAGTGCCTTGCGAAAGTATTCGGCCCCCTTGAACTTTGCGACCTTTTGCCACATTTCAGGCTTCAAACATAAAGATATAAAACTGTATTTTTTTTTGTGAAGAATCAACAACAAGTGGGACACAATCATGAAGTGGAACGACATTTATTGGATATTTCAAACTTTTTTAACAAATCAAAAACTGAAAAATTGGGCGTGCAAAATTATTCAGCCCCTTTACTTTCAGTGCAGCAAACTCTCTCCATAAGTTCAGTGAGGATCTCTGAATGATCCAATGTTGACCTAAATGACTAATGATGATAAATACAATCCACCTGTGTGTAATCAAGTCTCCGTATAAATGCACCTGCACTGTGATAGTCTCAGAGGTCCGTTAAAAGCGCAGAGAGCATCATGAAGAACAAGGAACACACCAGGCAGGTCCGAGATACTGTTGTGAAGAAGTTTAAAGCCGGATTTGGATACAAAAAGATTTCCCAAGCTTTAAACATCCCAAGGAGCACTGTGCAAGCGATAATATTGAAATGGAAGGAGTATCAGACCACTGCAAATCTACCAAGACCTGGCCATCCCTCTAAACTTTCAGCTCATACAAGGAGAAGACTGATCAGAGATGCAGCCAAGAGGCCCATGATCACTCTGGATGAACTGCAGAGATCTACAGCTGAGGTGGGAGACTCTGTCCATAGGACAACAATCAGCTGTATATTGAACAAATCTGGCCTTTATGGAAGAGTGGCAAGAAGAAAGCCATTTCTTAAAGATATCCATAAAAAGTGTTGTTTAAAGTTTGCCACAAGCCACCTGGGAGACACACCAAACATGTGGAAGAAGGTGCTCTGGTCAGATGAAACCAAAATTGAACTTTTTGGCAACAATGCAAAACGTTATGTTTGGCGTAAAAGCAACACAGCTGAACACACCATCCCCACTGTCAAACATGGTGGTGGCAGCATCATGGTTTGGGCCTGCTTTTCTTCAGCAGGGACAGGGAAGATGGTTAAAATTGATGGGAAGATGGATGGAGCCAAATACAGGACCATTCTGGAAGAAAACCTGATGGAGTGTGCAAAAGACCTGAGACTGGGACGGAGATTTGTCTTCCAACAAGACAATGATCCAAAACATAAAGCAAAATCTACAATGGAATGGTTCAAAAATAAACATATCCAGGTGTTAGAAAGGCCTAGTCAAAGTCCAGACCTGAATCCAATCGAGAATCTGTGGAAAGAACTGAAAACTGCTGTTCACAAATGCTCTCCATCCAACCTCACTGAGCTCGAGCTGTTTTGCAAGGAGGAATGGGAAAAAATGTCAGTCTCTCGATGTGCAAAACTGATAGAGACATACCCCAAGCGACTTACAGCTGTAATCGCAGCAAAAGGTGGTGCTACAAAGTATTAACTTAAGAGGGCTGAATAATTTTGCACGCCCAATTTTTCAGTTTTTGATTTGTTAAAAAAGTTTGAAATATCCAATAAATGTCGTTCCACTTCATGATTGTGTCCCACTTGTTGTTGATTCTTCACAAAAAAATACAGTTTTATATCTTTATGTTTGAAGCCTGAAATGTGGCAAAAGGACGCAAAGTTCAAGGGGGCCGAATACTTTCGCAAGGCACTGTGTATGTGTATGTGTATATATATATATATATATATATATATATATATATATATATATATATATATATATATATATATATATATATATATATATATATATATATATATATATATATATATATAGAGTGTGTACATAGTATTTTTTTTGTCTCTTGTTTAAAAAAAAAAAAGTATTTTGAATTTAATGTAATATTTTGTGGTGTTGTCTATTACTGTTCTGTACTTTGTCATGTATTTGTATGTGGACCCCAGGAAGAGTAGCTGCTGAATGTGCAGTAGCTAATGGGGATCCTAATAAAAAAAAAATTAAAAAAGGGACCCAGTGATCCCATTGGCTAACACAGGTGGAGGTCTAAGGGTTTACAGCATCTCAGCTTTGACAGAGGAGGGCAACTTGGATAAGCTGCAGTATATGAGTCTTCAATTGGCTTCACAGAATAGTCTGATGATGGCTTCACAGACGGGCCTGAGGATGAGTTATTTTAAATCTATTTTTCCTCTTGTTTGTTTCTGTCTGTGTAAATTAGAGCTCCATAACCACACTTGCTGCCACTGATTCTACTAACTGTTACAATTTGAAACAGTATGGACTTGACTCAGTCTTGAAACCTGTTTGTTCAATGGCAAGATGAAGAAAACAATAGAATGGAATGATTCCATGTTCCACTGCAGGAGGAAACCCCGGAGTCCTATTGTCGGTACTGGAATTCTGACTCACACCCAAGGCAGTTATCCACATATTCACGTGACTTGTAAGCCTTGGCTTCATGAAATATTATTTATTTTGCTTCTTAAATGTCCATCTATACATGTGTTTGCAAAATAACCGGTGTAAGTTTCAGTAATGTGTAAAAATACAAGCAGCTAGCCGAACCTGATGCGTTGTTGTGGGATTTGTCCTGTTCTTCCATTTTGTATATTCTTACTCATTTAGTCCCTGACAGTCCCCCCCCCCCCCCCCCCCCCCCCCCCACTTAAAGAATAAAAAAAAAAATGCTAGTTCCTTTTCAAAAAAACAAGGTTAAAAGAAATGCGTCAGTCGGATGATGTCATTGCCCTTGTCTCTGAAATGCACGCCGTGGGGATAGAGAGGACAGGACTGGTGGGACAGTCCATGTGGTCAGAGAAGACAACAACATGTTGACAGCATGAGAGTGAAGTGGACTCCAGGGTTGGGGGTTCAATTCGAATTGAACACAGTCAATTCAGGAAGTAAACTGACATTATAGTTCAATAATTGAAAAAAGGGGGCATTTATTTTCAATGACTTGTCAATAAACTGAAAAGTAAAAGTTCAAATAACTTTCTGAACTGGACTGCCTTCAATTTGAATTGATCCCCAAACCTGGTGGACACGTGAAGCCTCTTCATGTCTGTGGTTCAGGGTCTCTGGGGTTGAGCAGTCAGAGTAATGCACCATTCAAATGTGCTCATGACTTGGACTTCTTTTGTTCTTTTGGATCTATTTACAACCAGGAAGTTTTTTATTTTTTTTTCCCCATTTTTAGATTCCTCAAAATATGATGATGTCATGTTCAGTGCTCAGTATCTCTAGAACAACAAGTATGTAGCAAACATGGAGCAGGTTTCTACCTACTGTAGCCAGGTCTATTTTCTGTTGCATTGGTTTTTTGGTTTGCTCGTACGTTCGAGGTGCCCTGGGCTGTGTAACCAGAATTGAGATACAGCGAGTGATGGGTGAAGGAGATGCATGAGAGAACTTTTTCCGATCATTTAGAAGCAAGCTCCATAAAATAGGCACTTAATGAGGCATAGCCTTCAGCCTGATGATAACACATCACTAAGAGTGATCTCACCCTTTCAACTCTGGGGCAGGTCTGTTATCGCTGTTTCCATCCACCTTCCATCAATCTTGTCAGGCATCACAGTTTCTCATCAGTACTTTGTATATTATATATATATATATATATATATATATATATATATATATATATATATATATATATATATATATATATATATATATATATATCGTGCAGGTTTCCATTGAATCCATGTTAAACAGCATGTTAAAGTCTTTTTGAATATATTCTGGACAAGTTGTTAGCTCTGATCTGTCAGAAGGCCATGTCGCAATCTGTCACAACAACATGTGACAGGAAGTCCCAAAACACTTGAAGGAGTCGCCCCCCCCCCCCCCACCCCCCTCCCATCTCCAGTCATTGCTAACCACTTTGTTCCTAAGTATTGACATTGTCAGGAGACAACAAAAGGGATCGTATTTGCAGTTACACATCTCCTCCAGTTCGTTTTGTAACTATACAAATGTCACTGACTTATTCCCGCCCTCCATGTGTGTTTGTCTGTTTTATCCTGGAAGGCGAAAGCAGGGGGGAAAAAAATGAACGAGAGAACTGCGGCAATTACAAGCGTGTGCCAAATGGCTGACAACAATTTCCACCAATGAGCTGTTAACGCATGCGTGTCTGCAGTAAGTTTCCCTCCTTCCAGTATTAGTCAGCAGGCGTTCGGACGGTCTCGCTTTAATGAGCATTTCTTCCCAACCACTAAGTGGCATTGTTAAAAAGTTGGTTTGGCAAGTAGAAACCTGCCTGCAAGTCCATTTAGGTGAGCTGGTTTTTACACTGGTGCCAGCAAACGTAACCCACCTTGAGATTTTATAACTGTATCTTCCATTTAAAAAAAAGGTTCACCCGTCTTATTGTCGATCCGGGTGCTTGGAAAAATATATTTGTGTTGACGATGGCTCAGTCTACACACTAAGGAAAGTAATTCTGTGTTTGTTTCCTGTTGCAGTCGGAGAGGTTCGTAGTTCAGCCTCTCTACCACTTTCCTCCCCACTGGCAGATGTTCTACCTTCCTCAGGGTCAGTGACACGACGAGCATCTAGTCTCGGAAAACGGTCACAAATCGTGTTGTCTTTGGGACGCTTCACCTTCAAAACGGACACTGAAAAGAGCACTTTGGAAAGGTACTTCCTGTAGGCCACATCACCTCTTGGCAACTCACCTGGAGTCCAGTGAACGTCCATCTGGCTCATGTCGAGGCCTGGATAACAGTGTCCAGCCATCAACGACAAGGGAGGGGAGTTTGACCATTGGGGAGCCACGTTTATGAGTGTAATTTATGGAGTGGTGGCGTTGTGAGACCTTAATAGTCATTCCTCTGATAGGACAGTACTTCCTCCTAGAGAGCAGCAGTTCAGTGTCTGGACACACTCAATGAGGAAAGCAGAGACATGACATCATCTGTACAGGAAATGGTGTAGGACCCTGCTCTGTTGTCCTTCTGGGGAGCTTCTTTTGGAATGGAGGAGGAGTATTCGGTCATTCTCTTCAACGTCTCTTTGGGTTGTTTATCGGTCAGTTGTTGTTGCAACAGACTCATGCTAACAAAAACGATGTAATGTTATGGTTGAACACCATCCAATAGAAGCAGGGAATAGTCTATAATCTCTGTCTTCCGACCAGGACACCCATCTGTCCTGATGTGTTTCAACCGATGTGTATAAACCTGAGATTGCTGATGCTATGTATTGGCCAGTGAAAGGTTTTGAAGACACCAGCTGGCCATATTGTCACATCAGAAGGAGCAATCCTCAATAGGAATGAATGGGATTCTGAAGTATTTCAATAAAATGGCAAAATGACATGTATTTCATGTATTATGTATTTGTTATAGTGGGCGGATGGTAACATTTAGTACTCTCAAAGAATTCCACTTTAAAGCTGGGGGGGGGGGGGGGGGGGGGGGTGGCGGCGATCTGACCAAATTCACATAGAAATGTGAGTTATAGATCTGTTAATCTAATTGAAAGCTAGTCTAAGAAGAAGTAGATCAGTTCTCTGTGCTTTATTTCTACACTTACATGTAGTTTTTTTTGCTTTTTACTTTTCGTTTTTTTTGTACACCAGCTTCACACAGCTGAAAATTCTATATTTTTGGGGGTTTAATTTAAATTTATTTCACAGAGGTTTTAGATGGTTCAATGATTTTCACAGAGGTTTTAGATGTTTCAATGATTCTCACATCGGTTTTAGATGGTTCAATGATTCTCACATCGGTTTTAGATGGTTCAATGATTCTCACATCGGTTTTAGATGGTTCAATGATTCTCAGTGGTTTTAGATGTTCAATGATTCTCAGCGGTTTTAGATGGTTCAATGATTCTCAGCGGTTTTAGATGGTTCAATGATTCTCAGTGGTTTTAGATGTTCAATGATTCTGAGGTTTTAGATGGTTCAATGATTCTCACAGCGGTTTTAGATGGTTCAATGATTCTCACAGCGGTTTTAGATGGTTCAATGATTCTCACAGCGGTTTTAGATGGTTCAATGATTCTCACAGCGGTTTTAGATGGTTCAATGATTCTGAGGTTTTAGATGGTTCAATGATTCTCACAGCGGTTTTAGATGGTTCAATGATTCTCACAGCGGTTTAGATGGTTCAATGATTCTCAGTGGTTTTAGATGGTTCAATGATTCTCACAGCGGTTTTAGATGGTTCAATGATTCTCACAGCGGTTTTAGATGGTTCAATGATTCTCACAGCGGTTTAGATGGTTCAATGATTCTGAGGTTTTAGATGGTTCAATGATTCTCACAGCGGTTTTAGATGGTTCAATGATTCTCACAGCGGTTTAGATGGTTCAATGATTCTGAGGTTTTAGATGGTTCAATGATTCTCACAGCGGTTTAGATGGTTCAATGATTCTCAGCGGTTTTAGATGGTTCAATGATTCTCAGTGGTTTTAGATGGTTCAATGATTCTCACAGCGGTTTAGATGGTTCAATGATTCTCAGCGGTTTTAGATGGTTCAATGATTCTTACAGCGGTTTAGATGGTTCAATGATTCTCAGCGGTTTTAGATGGTTCAATGATTCTCAGTGGTTTTAGATGGTTCAATGATTCTCAGCGGTTTTAGATGTTTCAATGATTCTCAGTGGTTTTAGATGGTTCAATGATTCTCTCAGCGGTTTAGGTGGTTCAATGATTTTCAGAGGTTTTAGGTGGTTCAATGATTCTCACAGCGGTTTTAGGTGGTTCAATGATTCTCACAGCGGTTTTAGATGGTTCAATGATTCTCACAGCGGTTTTAGATGGTTCAATGATTCTCACAGCGGGTTTAGATGGTTCAATGA
Organism: Oncorhynchus mykiss; assembly: GCF_013265735.2. Classification (NCBI taxonomy): domain Eukaryota; kingdom Metazoa; phylum Chordata; class Actinopteri; order Salmoniformes; family Salmonidae; genus Oncorhynchus; species Oncorhynchus mykiss. The sequence goes on along the minus strand of NC_048569.1, from coordinate 6,975,925 downwards.
TTCTCACAGCGGGTTTAGATGGTTCAATGATTCTCAGCGGTTTAGATGGTTCAATGATTCTCACAGCGGTTTAGATGGTTAGATGATTCTCACAGCGGTTTTAGATGGTTCAATGATTCTCACAGCGGTTTTAGATGGTTCAATGATTCTCACAGCGGTTTTAGATGGTTAGATGATTCTCACAGCGGTTTTAGATGGTTCAATGATTCTCACAGCGGTTTTAGATGGTTCAATGATTCTCACAGCGGTTTTAGATGGTTAGATGATTCTCACAGCGGTTTAGATGGTTCAATGATTCTCACAGCGGTTTTAGATGGTTCAATGATTCTCACAGCGGTTTTAGATGGTTCAATGATTCTCACAGCGGTTTTAGATGGTTAGATGATTCTCACAGCGGTTTTAGATGGTTCAATGATTCTCACAGCGGTTTAGATGGTTCAATGATTCTCACAGCGGTTTAGATGGTTAGATGATTCTCACAGCGGTTTTAGGTGGTTCAATGATTCTCACAGCGGTTTTAGATGGTTAGATGATTCTCACAGCGGTTTTAGATGGTTCAATGATTCTCACAGCGGTTTTAGATGGTTAGATGATTCTCACAGCGGTTTAGATGGTTAGATGATTCTCACAGCGGTTTAGATGGTTCAATGATTCTGAGGTTTTAGATGGTTAGATGATTCTCACAGCGGTTTTAGATGGTTCAATGATTCTCACAGCGGTTTTAGATGGTTCAATGATTCTCACAGCGGTTTTAGATGGTTAGATGATTCTCACAGCGGTTTAGATGGTTCAATGATTCTCACAGCGGTTTTAGATGGTTCAATGATTCTCACAGCGGTTTTAGATGGTTCAATGATTCTCACAGCGGTTTTAGATGGTTAGATGATTCTCACAGCGGTTTTAGATGGTTCAATGATTCTCACAGCGGTTTAGATGGTTCAATGATTCTCACAGCGGTTTAGATGGTTAGATGATTCTCACAGCGGTTTTAGGTGGTTCAATGATTCTCACAGCGGTTTTAGATGGTTAGATGATTCTCACAGCGGTTTTAGATGGTTCAATGATTCTCACAGCGGTTTTAGATGGTTAGATGATTCTCACAGCGGTTTAGATGGTTAGATGATTCTCACAGCGGTTTAGATGGTTCAATGATTCTGAGGTTTTAGATGGTTCAATGATTCTGAGGTTTTAGATGGTTCAATGATTCTCACAGCGGTTTTAGATGGTTAGATGATTCTCACAGCGGTTTAGATGGTTAGATGATTCTCACAGCGGTTTAGATGGTTAGATGATTCTCACAGCGGTTTAGATGGTTCAATGATTCTGAGGTTTTAGATGGTTCAATGATTCTGAGGTTTTAGATGGTTCAATGATTCACTATCCATTGGTGGTTTTGTCACATAATCTGAAATTATGCGAACCAGGAAATGATAGAGCAATTTCTGCATATTGCAGTGTGTGTGTGTGTGTATCGTTATATTTATCTTACATAATATAATTTAAAGTATGCATTAATGTGTCTAATAGAATAAACGTGGCAAAAACGAATGTAGACATTCATAAATGCATTTCTATAGCAAAATGTTTTTTTTTTTTTTTTTACATTGCTGGAGGAGTAAAATGGAGGCGCGACGGCTTCAATACAGCGCCCCCTATCAGTCATCTAGTGTATATGTACATCACTGGTTTCAGCACGAGAGCCTGTAAGTTCATCGGAAGATTTAAGTTTGCTCTGATGTGTCACTGATCCCCAGCAGAAGAGACATTACATTTTGTTTGGAGGCATACAGCTGCTTACGGTCGGAAGGGGAAAAAACCCTCCAATGAAGTGCAATGAGATGGGCTCTTGTTTATATCATGTTTCTCGCATGATGAACAAGCGCCTTGTGCAATGTTGTGGGTGATTGGGGGGGGTAAAGAGAAGAGGACGCGCATCACAGAGATTTGCAGTCAGCTAGTGTATACAGTATACATTTAGGATAATAAACATACCTCGCTCAATCTCACACCTGAACTGAAAACAGGGCATTGATTTATAATGTACAGTGCTTGGACCAGGATGTTGTACAGCTGTTTCTTGTCAGTGTCTCACTCAATAATACATTGTTTGTTCCAAGGCAATTGTAGAAGTGGCATAGTTAGTTCATAGCATAGTTAGTTCATAGCACACGTTGCCTTCAGAAAGCATTCATACCCCTTGACTTATTCCACATTTTGTTATAACCTGAATTCAAAATACCCCATAATGACAAATTGAAAACATTTTTTGTTTTGTTATCTCATTGATATAGCTATTCACACCCCTGCAACAAAAATTTGTTAAAGTACCTTTGGCAGCGATTACAGCTTTGAGTCTTTCTGGGTAAGTCTCTAAGAGCTGGGAGTCTTTCTGGGTAAGTCTCTAAGAGCTGGGAGTCTTTCTGGGTAAGTCTCTAAGAGCTGTGAGTCTTTCTGGGTAAGTCTCTAAGAGCTGTGAGTCTTTCTGGGTAAGTCTCTAAGAGCTGTGAGTCTTTCTGGGTAAGTCTAAGAGCTGTGAGTCTTTCTAGGTAAGTCTCTAAGAGCTGGGAGTCTTTCTGGGTAAGTCTCTAAGAGCTGGGAGTCTTTCTGGGTAAGTCTCTAAGAGCTGTGAGTCTTTCTGGGTAAGTCTCTAAGAGCTGAGAGTCTTTCTGGGTAAGTCTCTAAGAGCTGAGAGTCTTTCTGGGTAAGTCTCTAAGAGCTGGGAGTCTTTCTGGGTAAGTCTCTAAGAGCTGTGAGTCTTTCTGGGTAAGTCTCTAAGAGCTGTGAGTCTTTCTGGGTAAGTCTCTAAGAGCTGAGAGTCTTTCTAGGTAAGTCTCTAAGAGCTGGGAGTCTTTCTGGGTAAGTCTCTAAGAGCTGGGAGTCTTTCTGGGTAAGTCTCTAAGAGCTGGGAGTCTTTCTGGGTAAGTCTCTAAGAGCTGGGAGTCTTTCTGGGTAAGTCTCTAAGAGCTGAGAGTCTTTCTGGGTAAGTCTCTAAGAGCTGAGAGTCTTTCTGGGTAAGTCTCTAAGAGCTGAGAGTCTTTCTGGGTAAGTCTCTAAGAGCTGAGAGTCTTTCTGGGTAAGTCTCTAAGAGCTGAGAGTCTTTCTGGGTAAGTCTCTAAGAGCTGTTCACACCTGGATTGAGCAACATTTGCCCTTTTATTCCTATTCAAACATTTTCAAGCTCTGTCAAATTGGTTGTTGATCATTTTCTGTCTTGCCATAGATTTTCAAGCAGATTTAAGTCAAAACTGTAACTCGGCCACTCAGGAACATTCACTGTCTTCTTGGTAAGCAAATCCAGTGTAGATTTGACCTTGTGTTTTTGGTTATTGTCCTGCTGAAAGATGAGGTCATCTCCCAGTGTCTGGTGAAAAGCAGACAACCAGATCTTCCTCTAGGATGTTGCCTGTGCTTAGTTCCATTAGGTTTTTTTTTTTTATCCTGAAAAACTCACTAGCCCTTAATGATTACAAGCGTACCCATAACACCACTATGCTTGAAAATATGGAGATTGGTACTCCGTAATGTGTTGTTTTGGATTTGGCCCAAACACTTTCTATTCAAGACAAAGTGAATTGCTTTGCCACATTTTTTTTGCAGTATTACTTCAGTGCCTTGTTGTAAACAGGATGCACGTTTTGGAATATTTCTGTACAGGCTTCCTCCTTTTCACTCTGTCAATTAGGTTAATATTGTGGAGTAACTACAATGTTGTTGAGCCATCCTCAGTTTTCTCAAATCACCATTGGTCTCATGGTGAAATCCCTGAGTGTTTTCCTTCCTCTGAGTTAGGAAGGACGCCTGCATCTTTTGTAGTGATTAGGTGTATTGATACACCATCCAAAGTGTAATTGATAACTTCACTATGCTCAAAGAGATATTCAATGTCTGCTTTTTTATTTTGACCCATGTACCAATAGGTGCCCTTCTTTGCGAGGCATTGGAAAACCTCTCTGGTCTTTGTTGTTGAATCTGTGCTTTAAATGAACTGTTCGACCTTACAGATACTTGTATGTGTGTAGGGTACAGAGAGGTGTTAACACTCATTGAGTCCATGCAACTTATGTGACTTTTAAATAACATTTTTACTCCCAAACTTATTTTATCTTTCCATCATAAAGGGGTTGAATACACTTCATGTTTTATTCATTTGTAAAAAATAAAATAAAATAATAATAATTTAAAAAAAATCTATTTTAAATTCAGCCTGTAACAACAAAATGTGGGAGAAGTCAAGTTGTGTGAATAGTTTCTGAAGGCTCTGTATGCCTAGACATCCACTGTATGATATGAATATTACCAAAATAAATAAGGAAGAGACCCCAAAGACGCAGAGAGAAAAGTTAGATTGAACATCTCTGTGTTCCCTGACCCCGAATTGCATTTCTTAATACTTGTCAGATAGGCTACTACTGCTATACAGATATAGGTGTATAGGAAGAGGCAAATTAATACATTTTCTATCAGAATGTTATAAAGATATCTAATTTAATCTAACAATATTAAATTATTGTAAAACATTGTTCCTCACCAAGTTCAACTGTTGGTGCGCACTGCACTGCAGTAGCTAAGCCGAATAATAGACATACCACACAAAAACTTTGCAAAGGTTTTCTTAACTTTTATTAGGGTAAAATCAAAAGTCATTGTTTATAGGGAAAAATACAAAAACAGGTTCTTATATTGAAACCAAAACTAAGGCTTCTCTAAACTTTTATTGGTTGAGCTCAAAATCATACCTCAGCTGACGAGGTGACACCAATCTGTACACCCTACGTGCTAAAATGCTTAATGTGCTAAAAAGTCCAACCTCAAAACATAAACGGAAAAAAAAAAATAACCTGTAACGGTAGCTACCTCCTAAAACATGGCTCTGTTTACTTTGTCCAGATCTTATCAGAACTCAATCTTGAGTTATTTCCTGAAAGCCTTAGCTGCTGTTCTATTTTCTCATGCCCATCTTTGGGTCAACTACAGAGATGTATGGTAGCACTGGTTCAGCTAACTACAGAGATATATGGTAGCACTGGTTCAGCTAGCTACAGAGATATATGGTAGCACTGGTTCAACTAGCTACAGCGATATATGGTAGCACTTGTGCCCTGGTTCAACAAGCTACAGAGATATATGGTAGCACTGGTTCAACTAGCTACAGAGATATATGGTTGCACTTGTGCCCTGGTTCAACAAGCTACAGAGATATATGGTAGCACTGGTTCAGCTAGCTACAGAGATATATGGTAGCACTGGTTCAGCTAGCTACAGAGATATATAGTAGCACTGGTTCAGCTAGCTACAGAGATATATATGGTAGCACTGGTTCAACAAGCTACAGAGATATATGGTAGCACTGGTACCCTGGTTCAACTAGCTACAGAGGTATATGGTAGCACCGGTACCCTGGTTCAACTAGCTACAGAGGTATATGGTAGCACTGGTACCCTGGTTCAGCTAACTACAGATATCAACTAGCTACAGAGATATATGGTAGCACTGGTTCAGCTAGCTACAGAGCGATATGGTAGCACTGGTGCCCTGGTTCAGCTAACTACAGATATCAACTAGCTACAGAGATATATGGTAGCACTGGTGCCCTGGTTCAGCTAACTACAGATATCAACTAGCTACAGAGATATATGGTAGCACTGGTTCAGCTAGCTACAGAGATATATGGTAGCACTGGTGCCCTGGTTCAACTAGCTACAGAGATATATGGTAGCACTGGTGCCCTGGTTCAACTAGCTACAGAGATATATGGTAGCACTGGTTCAACTAGCTACAGAGATATATGGTAGCACTGGTGCCCTGGTTCAGCTAGCTACAGAGATATATGGTAGCACTGGTACCCTGGTTCAGCTAGCTACAGAGATATATGGTAGCACTGGTTCAACTAGCTACAGAGATATATGGTACCCTGGTTCAGCTAGCTACAGAGATATATGGTAGCACTGGTACCCTGGTTCAACCAACTACATAGATATATGGTAGCACTGGTTCAACTAGCTACAGATATATATGGTAGCACTGGTACCCTGGTTCAGCTAGCTACAGAGATATATGGTAGCACTGGTACCCTGGTTCAGCTAGCTACAGAGAGATATGGTACCCTGGTTCAACTAGCTACAGAGATATATGGTAGCACTGGTACCCTGGTTCAACTAGCTACAGAGATATATAGTAGCACTGGTGCAACTAGCTACAGAGATATATGGTAGCACTGCCTGGTTCAGCTAGCTACAGAGATATATGGTAGCACTGGTTCAACTAGCTACAGAGATATATGGTAGCACTGGTACCCTGGTTCAACTAGCTACAGAGATATATGGTAGCACTGGTACCCTTGTTCAACTAGCTACAGAGATATATGGTAGCACTGGTACCCTGGTTCAGCTAGCTACAGAGGTATATGGTAGCACTGGTACCCTGGTTCAACTAGCTACAGAGATAAATATAGTAGCACTGGTACCCTGGTTCAACTAGCTACAGAGATATATGGTAGCACTGGTACCCTTGTTCAGCTAGCTACAGATATATATAGTAACACTGGGTACCCTGGTTCAACTAGCTACAGAGATATATGGTAGCACTGGTACCCTGGTTCAGCTAGCTACAGATATCAACTAGCTACAGCAAAGAGCACCTACGCAGCAACATTGATTATTATATAGAACAGAAGTGCTAGGTTTAGACATTGCTTTGTATCCAAGAGACTTACTTGACTCTGTCTTCAGTTTATACGGATAAACCATTAGCATGCACTGTATCTGTTGCTTACACTGCAAATCAATTGGTGTGCTGCTGGATACACAGTGTTCACGACAACAGCTGGTAATACAGTATGTCTGAGAACATGTGCAGTGCAACCAGGCAATTACTGTAAACGGAGAATACTTCTATAAATTTTAAGTGTTCCTCTGTTTATTTCTCCATAGGATGCTGGGAGTATGTTCCCCTGACCTCACAGCTGCAGAGGCTCCCATAACGTGTTTTTAGAGGGAAGACCTAAGTGTGGTCATCATGGTTGGTTCCAGCCTACTTACCCGCTTAAAGTGACGTAAAATGTTAATCAACTCAACGTTCCCGTTGATATTCATGACGTCAGAGGGTTATTACATTCACTCAAGTTATGGTGTGACATCTGGATACCAGGCCACATTTCAACATCTAGCTGACAAGATTTTACGCTGAGTGGACAAAACAATAGGAACACCTTCCGTATATTGCACCCTTTGCCCTGAGAGCAGCTTCAATTTGCCGGCGCATGGACTCTACAAGGTGTTGAATGCGTTCCACAGGGATACTGGCCATGTTGACTACAATGCGTTCCACAGGGATACTGGCCATGTTGACTACAATGCGTTCCACAGAGATGCTGGCCCATGTTGACTCCAATGCGTTCCACAGGGATGCTGGCCCATGTTGACTACAATGCGTTCCACAGGGATGCTGGCCCATGTTGACTACAATGCGTTCCACAGAGATACTGGCCCATGTTGACTACAATGCGTTCCACAGGGATGCTGGCCCATGTTGACTAAAATGCGTTCCACAGAGATGCTGGCCCATGTTGACTCCAATGCGTTCCACAGAGATGCTGGCCCATGTTGACTCCAATGCTTCCCACAGTGGTGTCAAGTTGGCTGGATGTCCTTTGGGGGGGTGGACGTTTCTTAATACACACGGGAAACTATTGTGCGTGAAAAACCCAGCAGCGTTGCAGTTCTTGACACACTCAAACCGGTGCTCCTGGCACCTACTACCATACCCCGTTCAAAAGGCACTTAAATATTTAGTCTTTCCCATTCACCCTCTGACTGGCACACATACACAATCCATGTCTCAATTATCTCAAGGCTTAAAAATCCTTCTTTAACCTGTCTCCTCCCCTTCATCTATACTGATTTGAAGTGGATTTAACTAGTGACATCAGTAAGTGATCATAGCTTTCACCTGGTCGGTCTGTCTTGTTAAGAGATGGAGGTTCCTAATGTTTTGTACACTCAGTGTATAAAAGCTATTGCTTTTCCAAAAGAGCTGTGTGAACAATTTGAGACGGTCTCTTGTACACTCAAACTTCATAAAAACATTCAAATTGGACCGGCTCGTTGGTACATGATGAGATCACACGGTGCGAGCAGCAGGCTCTCGACATCCGCAGGGCCCCTTTTTTAAAAAAAAAATGTTTATTTAGAGAAGTGCGCGTTTATCTGAGACTTCTATTCGTTTGCCGTCATACAAATGCAATGCAGAGCGATTTTGAAAAGACGACACCACGATGACGTTCCAACTCGTCCAGATGCTCAATAAACATCAGATCCAGAGTTTTACTGCTGTCTGCAGCGTTGTCTGGGCCCGTGGCCAATCTGATACGGAGACCATGAGACAACACAGCAGTTTGTGGGGTAGGCTGAAGAAAAAGTCATATCTCAGACTGGCCAATAAACATAAAAAATAAAAAAAAGAGATAAAGATGGGCCAAAGAACACAGACGCTGGACAAGAGATGGCTTTTCTTTGCAACTCTGCCTAGAAGGCCAGCATCCCGGAGTCGCCTCTTCACTGTTGACGTTGAGACTGGTGTTTTGCGGGTACTGTTTAATGAAGCTGCCAGTAGAGGACTTGTGAGTTTCTCAAACTAGACACACTAATGTACTTGACCTCTTGCTCACTTGTGCACCGGGGCCTCACTCGTCTTTCTATTCTGGTTAGAGCCAGTTTGCGCTGTTCTGTGAAGGGGGTAGTACACAGCGTTGTACGAGATCTTCAGTTTCTTGGCATTTTCTCGCATGAAATAGCCTTCATTTCTCACAACAAGAACAGACTGATGAGTTTCTGAAGAAAGGTCTTTGTTTCTGGCTATTTTGAGCCTGTAACCGAACCCACAAATGCTGATGCTCCAGATACTCAACTAGTCTAAAGAATTCCAGGTGTATTGCTTCTTTAATCAGCACAACAGTTTTCAGCTGTGCTAACGTGATTGCAAAAGGGTTTTCTAATGATCAATTAGCCTTTTAAAATGATAAACTTGGATTAGCTAACACAACGTGCTATTGGAACACAGGAGTGATGGTTGCTGATAATGGGCCTCTGTACTCCTATGTAGATATTCCATAATAAATCTGCCGTTTCCAGCTACAATAGTCATTTACAACATTAACAATGTCTCCACTGCATTTCCGATCAATTTGATGTTGTTTTAATGGACAAAAAAAGTAGCTTTTCTTTCAAAAACAAGGACATTTCTAAGTGACACCAAACATTTGAATGGTAGTGTACATACATACTCACTCACACACATGCATATTGATGCCACACACACACACACACACATGCATATTGATGCCACACACACACACACACACATGCATATTGATGCCACACACACACTTTCACTCTTCACATAAGCTGCTGCTACCCTGTTAATTATCTATCCTGATTGCCTAGTCACTTTCACTTTTATCTACATGTACATATTACCTCAATTACCTGGTATCTCTGCACATTGACTAGGTACCGGTACTCATGTACATATTACCTCAATTACCTGGTACCTCTGCACATTGACTAGGTACCGGTAGTCATGTACATATTACCTCAATTACCTGGTACCTCTGCACATTGACTAGGTACCGGTAGTCATGTACATATTACCTCAATTACCTGGTACCTCTGCACATTGACTAGGTACCGGTACTCATGTATATATTACCTCAATTACCTGGTACATCAGCACATTGACTAGGTACCGGTACTCATTGTATATAGCCTTCTTATTACCTCGTACATCAGCACATTGACTAGGTACCGGTACTCATTGTATATAGCCTTCTTATTACCTGGTACCTCTGCACATTGACTAGGTACTCATTGTATATAGCCTTGTTATTACCTGGTACCTCTGCACATTGACTAGGTACTCATTGTATATAGCCTTGTTATTACCTGGTACCTCTGCACATTGACTAGGTACTCATTGTATATAGCCTTGTTATTACCTGGTACCTCTGCACATTGACTAGGTACCGGTACTCATTGTATATAGCCTTCTTATTACCTCGTACATCAGCACATTGACTAGGTACCGGTACTCATTGTATATAGCCTTCTTATTACCTGGTACCTCTGCACATTGACTAGGTACTCATTGTATATAGCCATGTTATTACCTGGTACCTCTGCACATTGACTAGGTACCGGTACTCATTGTATATAGCCTTCTTATTACCTCGTACATCAGCACATTGACTAGGTACCGGTACTCATTGTATATAGCCTTCTTATTACCTCGTACATCAGCACATTGACTAGGTACCGGTACTCATTGTATATAGCCTTCTTATTACCTCGTACATCAGCACATTGACTAGGTACCAGTACTCATTGTATATAGCCTTGTTATTACCTGGTACCTCTGCACATTGACTAGGTACCAGTACTCATTGTATATAGCCATGTTATTACCTGGTACCTCTGCACATTGACTAGGTACCGGTACTCATTGTATATAGCCTTCTTATTACCTCGTACATCAGCACATTGACTAGGTACCAGTACTCATTGTATATAGCCATGTTATTACCTGGTACCTCTGCACATTGACTAGGTACCAGTACTCATTGTATATAGCCATGTTATTACCTGGTACCTCAGCACATTGACTAGGTACCGGTACTCATTGTATATAGCCTTCTTATTACCTCGTACATCAGCACATTGACTAGGTACTCATTGTATATAGCCTTGTTATTACCTGGTACCTCTGCACATTGACTAGGTACCAGTACTCATTGTATATAGCCATGTTATTACCTGGTACCTCTGCACATTGACTAGGTACCGGTACTCATTGTATATAGCCTTCTTATTACCTCGTACATCAGCACATTGACTAGGTACTCATTGTATATAGCCTTGTTATTACCTGGTATCTCTGCACATTGACTAGGTACTCATTGTATATAGCCTTGTTATTACCTGGTACCTCTGCACATTGACTAGGTACCAGTACTCATTGTATATAGCCTTGTTATTACCTGGTACCTCTGCACATTGACTAGGTACTCATTGTATATAGCCTTGTTATTACTTGGTACCTCTGCACATTGACTAGGTACCAGTACTCATTGTATATAGCCTTGTTATTACCTGGTACCTCTGCACATTGACTAGGTACCAGTACTCATTGTATATAGCCATGTTATTACCTGGTACCTCTGCACATTGACTAGGTACCAGTACTCATTGTATATAGCCTTCTTATTACCTCGTACATCAGCACATTGACTAGGTACTCATTGTATATAGCCTTGTTATTACCTGGTATCTCTGCACATTGACTAGGTACTCATTGTATATAGCCTTGTTATTACCTGGTACCTCTGCACATTGACTAGGTACCAGTACTCATTGTATATAGCCTTGTTATTACCTGGTACCTCTGCACATTGACTAGGTACTCATTGTATATAGCCTTGTTATTACTTGGTACCTCTGCACATTGACTAGGTACCAGTACTCATTGTATATAGCCTTGTTATTACCTGGTACCTCTGCACATTGACTAGGTACCAGTACTCATTGTATATAGCCATGTTATTACCTGGTACCTCTGCACATTGACTAGGTACCAGTACTCATTGTATATAGCCTTGTTATTACCTGGTACCTCTGCACATTGACTAGGTACCAGTACTCATTGTATATAGCTTTGTTATTACCTGGTACCTCTGCACATTGACTAGGTACTCATTGTATATAGCCTTGTTATTACCTGGTACCTCTGCACATTGACTAGGTACTCATTGTATATAGCCTTGTTATTACCTGGTACCTCTGCACATTGACTAGGTACCAGTACTCATTGTATATAGCCTTGTTATTACCTGGTACCTCTGCACATTGACTAGGTACCAGTACTCATTGTATATAGCCTTGTTATTACCTGGTACCTCTGCACATTGACTAGGTACCAGTACTCATTGTATATAGCCTTGTTATTACCTGGTAACTCTGCACATTGACTAGGTACTCATTGTATATAGCCTTGTTATTACCTGGTACCTCTGCACATTGACTAGGTACTCATTGTATATAGCCTTGTTATTACCTGGTACCTCTGCACATTGACTAGATACCAGTACTCATTGTATATAGCCTTGTTATTACCTGGTACCTCTGCACATTGACTAGGTACTCATTGTATATAGCCTTGTTATTACCTGGTATCTCTGCACATTGACTAGGTACTCATTGTATATAGCCTTGTTATTACCTGGTACCTCTGCACATTGACTAGGTACCAGTACTCATTGTATATAGCCTTGTTATTACTTGGTACCTCTGCACATTGACTAGGTACTCATTGTATATAGCCTTGTTATTACCTGGTATCTCTGCACATTGACTAGGTACTCATTGTATATAGCCTTGTTATTACCTGGTACCTCTGCACATTGACTAGGTACCAGTACTCATTGTATATAGCCTTGTTATTACCTGGTATCTCTGCACATTGACTAGGTACTCATTGTATATAGCCTTGTTATTACCTGGTACCTCTGCACATTGACTAGGTACCAGTACTCATTGTATATAGCCTTGTTATTACCTGGTACCTCTGCACATTGACTAGGTACCAGTACTCATTGTATATAGCCTTGTTATTACCTGGTACCTCTGCACATTGACTAGGTACTCATGTATATAGCCTTGTTATTACCTGGTACCTCTGCACATTGACTAGGTACTCATGTATATAGCCTTGTTATTACCTGGTACCTCTGCACATTGACTAGGTACTCATTGTATATAGCATTGTTATTGTTTTTATTGTGTTTCTATTGTTTTACTTTTTAACTCTGCGTTGTTTGGGAAAGGGCTCATCATAAGTAAGCATTTCACGGTCTACACCTGTTGTATTCGGGCGAATGTGACTTGATAACACAGCCACACCAGACATGAAGACCGACACACACGTTGACTGGAGTAAACACACTCACAGCAGATCTAACACGTGTTATTCCTTTGTCGGCCATACAAAAAAAAAAAATGACAGAGGATTTATTTAACCTTTTTACGTAGCCTTTAATTTAACTGGGCATGTCAGTTAAGAACACATTCTTATTCACAATGACGGCCTACCCCGTCCAAACCAGGACTGACACTGGGGCCAATTGTTCGCCGCCCTGTGGGACTCCCAATCACGGCCGGTTGCGATACAGCCTAGAATAGAACCAGGGTCTGTAGTGACACCTTTAGCACTGAGATGCAGTGCCCTTATTAGACCGCTGCGCTACTCGAGGAACCCGATTTAAGCTGAGATGAAACCAAGGATAAACGCCAATCGTTAGCACAACAACAACAAAAAACACAACACTTGCATGGCCTCAAACACAAGCACACAAACACATTCCCACAACCCTGTGTTCTTGCAGTTAGATCATCCAATGGAGGCACTCATGCTCATCCTCTGCCTGCTTCCCTCTTAATAAGTGGTAAATCTCTCTCTATTTAATACTGATTAGGTTTAAAGTTCTCTCTCCAGAATACTTCCATGAGTAGGTCATGGTAAATGGTCATGCGGTGTCTCCCAGCGTGAGTTTGAATATTCCTAAACGTGATAGATGGCTTTTAAAGGGGGTGTGTGTGGGGAGGGAGAAACATGCCTCCCACTCCACAGGGCTAGCGTTATAGGCACGTCATTATCATCTGGGACACGTTACTGGCCTGGAGAGGAGGAGAGATATAAATATTAGCGGTAATCATAGTACAAATGATTGCCGTTGTCTTGGAGACCCATCCCCTCAGGATGTCATTCTGATTAATCTGGATCATGATGTCATCATCGTCGTTCCCTTGACTTCTGTTTTCTGATCCAGATTAAGGTAGTATGTGTAACGTTTTCCTGGGACTTTATTCCTTTTTAAAGGTGATAATGTAGTTTTATTTTGTTACATATGTTTAGGTTTTGTCAGTTATCAGAATCCTTGCTACAGTATCACCATGATCAGCACTGCATCAACATGAAGGGGAATGTGGTGGCACAGTAGGGGCGGCGCCCACCGGTGTAGGGGCGGCGCCCACCGGTGTAGGGGCGGCGCCCACCGGTGTAGGGGCGGCGCCCACCGGTGTAGGGGCGGTGCCCACCGGTATAGGGGCCTCCCTTTTGACCTCAATTTCAACTCTCTTGTCCTTTCTTTCTCCAATTACGTGGCCTACAACTCAACCTTTTCAACGACACTGCACAACGTGATTTACACAGAAACACGTCCGTTCACACGAGTGAAACAATGGTCCACACTCCACCTCCAGCCATTTGGTTTAATTTGAAGAACCATAAACTACTGCACCAAATGTATGGAACCTTTTTATTTCATTTGCCAGAGTAATGAACCGTAATCATTACCAGCACACAACTGTTAAGACTTGACTATGAGCAATATGTCAGCCATTCGGTTGTATAATATATCGCTCTGTTTGTGATATTTTACGTTCTAGGAACTTTCCCTGGCAGCTTTGAGTCTAGCCATGTGGATCTTTTAAAAAGAAAACAGAACTTGACCAGAAACCTTTTTTGTAAAATGCAGACAGTAAGACCTCGCTCTTCCTGGACCTGAACTGTGTGACCTGAATGCGGTTTTTTTTTTTCAAGGGGCTCCAGAACTCACTGTTCCTTGGATGTGTGTTTCAGGTGCTGTTCATGAAGTTTAATTTTTAGGGTTTAATTGTTGTCAATTATCCCCTCTTTCTGTGAATGAAGGTAGTCCAGGAACTGCCTGAAGATGTTGAAACCTCAGGGGAAATTAGCGACCCGAGCTCGAGTGACCCAAAACCATTCCTCTCATTTCTCCTGGTCTTTTTAGAACTGCGATGGGAGGAGGGCCTGGTGAAAGCGTTCATTAGTAATTACATTAGTGGAACTCATCTTTCCAGTCAATTATTTTTCCATGCACGCCTCCCTTACGACTTAAAAAAAAAAATCTGTTATATCAAGTACTACTGGCTAACTTCTAGATGTCTTTATTTTTTTACAGTATAGGGCCGTTGAAACTAAGCAGACCATTGTTGAAATGCAGGTCTGCTTTTTTTGGTTTTTTGTTCAAGGGAATAAGGGGTGGGTAAGGTCAGGAAAGGGGTTGTTTTTGAATTTGTAATTTGATTACATTTTTTTCCCCCCTCGCAATAGTGAATATTATTCACTTTTTCATTACGTCTGAATGTATAATGCATTGTGTAGATGGTCAGCAGGCTGAACTGGCGTAGCTATAAGAAGAAAATAGACATTTGAATCAAAGCAAAGTATCTCGACGCTCTGTTTGACACTCTGGCGTCTCGTAAATGTGGAAAATCGACGTTGCCTGAAGTGAACCTTTTCCTTAGCTCTGTCTCATGCAGAAGCCTTGCAGTGTGGCCACGTACACAAACTTGAGCATGATGCTTTCTGGGGACATTCGTCTACTATTCCGTTTTTGGTCGTTTAGCAGGACACCCTTACCCAGAACGACTTAGTCTGTGAATTCAACATCTCTTCTGTTTTTGACGTTTTTATTCAACCTGAAATAACATAACTTAGCAGGTGTAAAAGAAACGCCTGAGCTGAGTTTCTTTCTGGTCCTGACGAGAGGGAGAAAAACAATCAACTGTCACAGGAAGTTGTCTTCAGCGCGGTTCAACCCATTCAGTAAATGTGAAGGAGAACTTAAGATGGGAGTGTTGAATTCTCAACGTCTAAATGTGAAAGTCACGTTGCAGGCTCTCTTTCCATTTCCCCCCCTGAAAACCCGGACTTATCCAGTTGTTTCTGACCCTGCTGAGTGTAGCTGAGAACCGATATAATGATTATGATTTCCATCAACTTCCTCACTACCATACTGGGGGGGTTTCCACAACTTCCTCACTACCATACTGGGGGGTTGTGATTTGATCATGTATTTTAGGACTCTAATGGTGTCAACACCAGTCCCCTGTGTCGAGGGCCTCAGGGTTAAGCCACACAGGAACGTCTGGGGTTTGTGTCGACCGCCCATACTGCACCCTCAACCTCTGTTTGGGGGATTTATTTGGTCCCCCGCAGTGAAAAGGAGCCTTGTCCAACCCACTTTTTAAGACATGCTTTTAAAACGACATGGTTTACAGGTGATATGCATTTACTGCTTTCACCTTGAGTTTTAGTGATCCTTTCCTGTTGGGCGTTTGGTCTCACCAGCTATTCGACTTGTGGGATTGGGTCAGTCGTGGCTACTGTTGTATAATACCAATAGAAACTGCATCCTCATTGAACATGATTTGCGTGGCACTACCGACAGTGGTGTGTGGCATCCTTGCGTTTGATGGCACCAAGCACTTGTGTATTTGGTTGATCAGTGAGGTGTTTGTACAAACAAATAGGTTCAAGACGGAGTAAGCTAGGTGTCTTCACATTGTGTCCCTACTCCAAATGGACAGGACAGGTCTCTGCTCCTGTGACAGTGGGCGGGGCAGGTCTCTGCTCCTGTGACAGTGGACAGGACAGGTCTCTGCTCCAGTGACAGTGGACAGGGCAGGTCTCTGCTCCTGTGACAGTGGGCGGGGCAGGTCTCTGCTCCTGTGACAGTGGGCAGGGCAGGTCTCTGCTCCTGTGACAGTGGGCAGGGCAGGTCGCTGCTCCTGTGACAGTGGACAGGGCAGGTCGCTGCTCCTGTGACAGTGGGCAGGGCAGGTCTCTGCTCCTGTGACAGTGGACAGGGCAGGTCGCTGCTCCTGTGACAGTGGGCAGGGCAGGTCGCTGCTACTGTGACAGTGGACAGGGCAGGTCGCTGCTACTGTGACAGTGGGCAGGTCAGGTCGCTGCTCCTGTGACAGTGGACAGGGTACATTGTGTGATGTTAATATTGGACTCCATGCTTATTAGCTGGGGTAATAACAAGTCAATGTTTAACATCAAAACTAGTTTCCCACTTGTTGTTGCAGCCTGATGGGCTACCATCATCATGTTCTCCCTGTGATTTTACAACCAGACCTTTTTAATCTGCACCATAAAACACATTGACTGTCGGTGGTTGGACTCCAGTGGGATGAAATTAGTTTTGTCCTTGAAATACTCTGTGGTCCCATATTCTCCTGAAGTCCTAAATGACACATGTTCCCTTTATAGTGCACTACGTTTGACCAGAGCCCATAGCGCATAGGGTATAGGGTGCTATTTGGAATGCCTCCACCGTAGACATAGAATTCATAAGGGCAGCAGGTAGCCTAGTGGTTAGAGTGTAGAGGCGGCAGGTAGCCTAGTGGTTAGAGTGTAGAGGCGGCAGGTAGCCTAGTGGTTAGAGTGTAGAGGCGGCAGGTAGCCTAGTGGTTAGAGCGTTGGTCCACATACCAAATGGTGGCTAGTTTATATCCCTGATCTGACCAGGTGAAATATCTGTCTGTGCTCCAGGGTCGCCGTCAATTGCTCCAGAGTTGTTGTTGATAATGGGTGACCCTGGCTGTGACCCCACCCTCGGAGCGTGTCTCGGGGTGGAGTTGGGATATGCAAAAAAAAACAAAAAAACACATTTCCAAATGCACAGCTGTACATGTGGTGTTGAAATCATTGTAGACAATGATTATTATCTTAAATCATTGTATGTTTGTTTTCCAGTAACCCATGTTCCTTAGTGATATAAAATCTCGCTTTTGTTTTCTTCATCAGCTTCTTGGCTCACTGTATAGTAGATTATATCATTTTGTGTTTAAAGAGCAACTGAAGGTAATAAACAACTTATCTGGTAGAAAATGGCCTATATGGCATCCATATTAGTAAACAATTACAGTGCCTTGCGAAAGTATTCGGCCCCCTTGAACTTTACGACCTTTTGACACATTTCAGGCTTCAAACATAAAGATATAAAACTGTATTTTTTTGTGAAGAATTAACAACAAGTGGGACACAATCATGAAGTGGAACAACATTTATTGGATATTTCAAACTTTTTAACAAATCAAAAACTGAAAAATTGGGTGTGCAAAATTATTCAGCCCCTTTACTTTCAGTGCAGCAAACTCTCTCCAGAAGTTCAGTGAGGATCTCTGAATGATCCAATGTTGACCTAAATGACTAATGATGATAAATACAATCCACCTGTGTGTAATCAAGTCTTCGTATAAATGCACCTGCACTGTGATAGTCTCAGAGGTCCGTTAAAAGCGCAGAGAGCATCATGAAGAACAAGGAACACACCAGGCAGGTCCGAGATACTGTTGTGAAGAAGTTTAAAGCCGGATTTGGATACAAAAAGATTTCCCATGCTTTAAACATCCCAAGGAGCACTGTGCAAGCGATAATATTGAAATGGAAGGAGTATCAGACCACTGCAAATCTACCAAGACCCTCTAAACTTTCAGCTCATACAAGTAGAAGACTGATCAGAGATGCAGCCAAGAGGCCCATGATCACTCTGGATGAACTGCAGAGATCTACAGCTGAGGTGGGAGACTCAGTCCATAGGACAACAATCAGTTGTATATTGCACAAATCTGGCCTTTATGGAAGAGTGGCAAGAAGAAAGCCATTTCTTAAAGATATCCATAAAAAGTGTTGTTTAAAGTTTGCCACAAGCCACCTGGGAGACACACCGAACATGTGGAAGAAGGTGCTCTGGTCAGATGAAACCAAAATTGAACTTTTTGGCAACAATGCAAAACGTTATGTTTGGCGTAAAAGCAACACAGCTCACACCATCCCCACTGTCAAACATGGTGGTGGCAGCATCATGGTTTGGGCCTGCTTTTCTTCAGCAGGGACAGGGAAGATGGTTAAAATTGATGGGAAGATGGATGGAGCCAAATACAGGACCATTCTGGAAGAAAACCTGATGGAGTGTGCAAAAGACCTGAGACTGGGACGGAGATTTGTCTTCCAACAAGACAATGATCCAAAACATAAAGCAAAATCTACAATGGAATGGTTCAAAAATAAACATATCCAGGTGTTAGAATGGCCAAGTCAAAGTCCAGACCTGAATCCAATCGAGAATCTGTGGAAAGAACTGAAAACTGCTGTTCACAAATGCTCTCCGTCCAACCTCACTGAGCTCGAGCTGTTTTGCAAGGAGGAATGG
Organism: Oncorhynchus mykiss; assembly: GCF_013265735.2. NCBI lineage: Eukaryota > Metazoa > Chordata > Actinopteri > Salmoniformes > Salmonidae > Oncorhynchus > Oncorhynchus mykiss. The sequence goes on along the minus strand of NC_048569.1, from coordinate 6,956,853 downwards.
GAAAAAATGTCAGTCTCTCGATGTGCAAAACTGATAGAGACATACCCCAAGCGACTTACAGCTGTAATCACAGCAAAAGGTGGCACTACAAAGTATTAACTTAAGGGGGCTGAATAATTTTGCACGCCCAATTTTTCAGTTTTTGATTTGTTAAAAAAGTTTGAAATATCCAATAAATGTCGTTCCACTTCATGATTGTGTCCCACTTGTTTTTGATTCCTGAAATGTGGCAAAAGGTTGCAAAGTTCAAGGGAGCCGAATACTTTCGCAAGGCACTGTATATAATCCTGTGTTAAAATTGACTACAAAGTGTAAATAGGATAATCTTGGTCTCAAATTTAGTCTTGTCCAAAACTGAGATTTACGAGATACAGTAATTAGTAAAAAATTGGTATGTCACGGAATGAAGGGTTACCGTAAGTTTTCCTTGGGTTGAATTTATTTCAATAATGCCTACAGCTGGCAGCACCAAGTAATCATCGATTCAGAGTGCACCTGCACACGGCCCGATCGTAATGTCCATAATCAATTTGGTTTGATATTCGATATCCCTATGGGGCTAGTTAGAGACCATCAGTAAGTTACACAATGTACATGGGCTAGTTAGAGACCATCAGTAAGTTACACAATGTACATGGGCTAGTTAGGGACCATCAGTAAGTTACACAATGTACATGGGCTAGTTAGGGACCATCAGTAAGTTACACAATGTGCATGGGGCTAGTTAGGGACCATCAGTAAGTTACACAATGTACATGGGCTAGTTAGAGACCACCAGTAAGTTACACAATGTACATGGGACAATATTTGTAGATGTCAATACCTCCAAATTTCAATAATGTAGCCTATTTACATGGCAGATTTGGGCATTGATAAGTGGCAAAATTGGAAACGAGTGGCTGTACGTCAGAGCTCAGGCTCTGCACGTCACATCGCTGTAAATTGCCCCCATCCGTTCTGCTAATTGTGCGACTTGCAAATGTTTTTTTTTGTCTGAGTGAGGGAAATGCTGTCAATTTTAAAATGTACGTAATATATCAGATACTCTTATCCAGAGACTTACAAGAGCAATTAGTGTTAAGTGCCTTGCTAAAGGGCACATTGGCAGATTTCACCTAGTCGGTGGCTTGGGGATTCAAACCGCAACCTTTCGGTTACTGGCCCAGCATTCTTAACCACTAGGCTACCTGCTGTAAATTAAGAAGACCATGTCATTTGAAAGATGAGACGTTGAGGATATAATGTAATATAATACCGCTTTGATGTCATACAAACAAACCAAACACCTGTGAGTCCAAATGTGCACTTCACATTTCCATCTTATAAAACTGATGGAATATATAGTTCAACGTTTATGATCACTATGTTAGTTATACAGTTACCAGATGACATGGTGTTATACCCTGGGTCGTTCTGAACAGAATGAGTCTGTTAGTTATACAGTTACCAGATAACATGGTGTTATACCCTGGGTCGTTCTGAACAGAATGAGTCTGTTTGAACAGTTACCAGATAACATGGTGTTATACCCTGGGTCGTTCTGAACAGAATGAGTCTGTTAGTTATACAGTTACCAGATGACATGGTGTTATACCCTGGGTCGTTCTGAACAGAATGAGTCTGTTTGTTATACAGTTACCAGATAACATGGTGTTATACCCTGGGTCGTTCTGAACAGAATGAGTCTGTTTGATGAACAGTAACCAGATGACATAGTGTTATACCCTGGGTCGTTCTGAACAGAATGAGTCTGTTTGATGAACAGTAACCAGATGACATAGTGTTATACCCTGGGTCGTTCTGATCAGAATGAGTCTGTTTGATGTACAGTTACCAGATGACATGGTGTTATACCCTGGGTCGTTCTGAACAGAATGAGTCTGTTAGTTATACAGTTACCAGATGACATAGTGTTATACCCTGGGTCGTTCTGAACAGAATGAGTCTGTTTGAACAGTTACCAGATGACATGGTGTTATACCCTGGGTCGTTCTGAACAGAATGAGTCTGTTTGAACAGTTACCAGATAACATGGTGTTATACCCTGGGTTGTTCTGAACAGAATGAGTCTGTTTGTTGTACAGTTACCAGATGACATGGTGTTATACCCTGGGTTGTTCTGAACAGAATGAGTCTGTTAGTTATACAGTTACCAGATGACATGGTGTTATACCCTGGGTCGTTCAGAACAGAATGAGTCTGTTAGTTATACAGTTACCAGATGACATGGTGTTATACCCTGGGTTGTTCTGAACAGAATGAGTCTGTTTGATGAACAGTTACCAGATGACATGGTGTTATACCCTGGGTCGTTCTGAACAGAATGAGTCTGTTAGTTATACAGTTACCAGATAACATGGTGTTATACCCTGGGTCGTTCTGAACAGAATGAGTCTGTTTGTTGTACAGTTACCAGATGACATGGTGTTATACCCTGGGTCGTTCAGAACAGAATGAGTCTGTTAGTTATACAGTTACCAGATGACATGGTGTTATACCCTGGGTCGTTCAGAACAGAATGAGTCTGTTAGTTATACAGTTACCAGATGACATGGTGTTATACCCTGGGTCGTTCAGAACAGAATTAGTCTGTTTGTTATACAGTTACCAGATAACATGGTGTTATACCCTGGGTCGTTCTGAACAGAATGAGTCTGTTTGATGTATAGTTACCAAATGACATGGTGTTATACCCTGGGTCGTTCTGAACAGAATGAGTCTGTTTGATGAACAGTTACCAAATGACATGGTGTTATACCCTGGGTCGTTCTGAACAGAATGAGTCTGTTTGATGAACAGTTACCAGATGACATGGTGTTATACCCTGGGTCGTTCTGAACAGAATGAGTCTGTTTGTTGTACAGTTACCAGATGACATGGTGTTATACCCTGGGTCGTTCTGAACAGAATGAGTCTGTTAGTTATACAGTTACCAGATGACATGGTGTTATACCCTGGGTCGTTCTGAACAGAATGAGTCTGTTAGTTATACAGTTACCAGATGACATGGTGTTATACCCTGGGTCGTTCTGAACAGAATGAGTCTGTTAGTTATACAGTTACCAGATGACATGGTGTTATACCCTGGGTCGTTCTGAACAGAATGAGTCTGTTAGTTATACAGTTACCAGATGACATGGTGTTATACCCTGGGTCGTTCTGAACAGAATGAGTCTGTTAGTTATACAGTTACCAGATAACATGGTGTTATACCCTGGGTCGTTCTGAACAGAATGAGTCTGTTAGTTATACAGTTACCAGATGACATGGTGTTATACCCTGGGTCGTTCTGAACAGAATGAGTCTGTTTGATGAACAGTAACCAGATGACATGGTGTTATACCCTGGGTCGTTCAGAACAGAATGAGTCTGTTTGATGAACAGTTACCAGATGACATGGTGTTATACCCTGGGTCATTCTGAACAGAATGAGTCTGTTAGTTATACAGTTACCAGATAACATGGTGTTATACCCTGGGTCGTTCTGAACAGAATGAGTCTGTTAGTTATACAGTTACCAGATAACATGGTGTTATACCCTGGGTCGTTCTGAACAGAATGAGTCTGTTAGTTATACAGTTACCAGATGACATGGTGTTATACCCTGGGTCGTTCTGAACAGAATGAGTCTGTTAGTTGTACAGTTACCAGATGACATGGTGTTATACCCTGGGTCGTTCTGAACAGAAAGTCTGTTTGATGTACAGTTACCAGATGACATGGCTTCATACCCTGGGTCGTTCTGAACAGAATGAGTCTGTTTGAACAGTTACCAGATGACATGGTGTTATACCCTGGGTCGTTCTGAACAGAATGAGTCTGTTTGTTATACAGTTACCAGATAACATGGTGTTATACCCTGGGTCGTTCTGAACAGAATGAGTCTGTTTGATGAACAGTTACCAGATAACATGGTGTTATACCCTGGGTCGTTCTGAACATAATGAGTCTGTTAGTTGTACAGTTACCAGATGACATGGTGTTATACCCTGGGTCGTTCTGAACATAATGAGTCTGTTAGTTGTACAGTTACCAGATGACATGGTGTTATACCCTGGGTCGTTCTGAACAGAATGAGTCTGTTAGTTATACAGTTACCAGATAACATGGTGTTATACCCTGGGTCGTTCTGAACAGAATGAGTCTGTTTGTTGTACAGTAACCAGATAACATGGTGTTATACCCTGGGTCGTTCAGAACAGAATGAGTCTGTTTGATGAACAGTTACCAGATGACATGGTGTTATACCCTGGGTCGTTCAGAACAGAATGAGTCTGTTAGTTATACAGTTACCAGATGACATGGTGTTATACCCTGGGTCGTTCTGAACAGAATGAGTCTGTTAGTTATACAGTTACCAGATGACATGGTGTTATACCCTGGGTCGTTCTGAACAGAATGAGTCTGTTTGTTATACAGTTACCAGATGACATGGTGTTATACCCTGGGTCGTTCAGAACAGAATGAGTGTTAATTATACAGTTACCAGATGACATGGTGTTATACCCTGGGTCGTTCAGAACAGAATGAGTCTGTTTGAACAGTTACCAGATGACATTATGTTATACCCTGGGTCGTTCTGAACAGAATGAGTCTGTTTGAACAGTTACCAGATGACATGATGTTATACCCTGGGTCGTTCTGAACAGAATGAGTCTGTTTGTTATACAGTTACCAGATGACATGGTGTTATACCCTGGGTCGTTCAGAACAGAATGAGTGTTAGTTATACAGTTACCAGATGACATGGTGTTATACCCTGGGTCGTTCAGAACAGAATGAGTCTGTTTGATGAACAGTTACCAGATAACATGGTGTTATACCCTGGGTCGTTCTGAACAGAATGAGTCTGTTAGTTGTACAGTTACCAGATGACATGGTGTTATACCCTGGGTCGTTCTGAACAGAATGAGTCTGTTTGTTGTACAGTTACCAGATGACATGGTGTTATACCCTGGGTCGTTCTGAACAGAATGAGTCTGTTTGTTGTACAGTTACCAGATGACATGGTGTTATACCCTGGGTCGTTCTGAACAGAATGAGTCTGTTTGATGAACAGTTACCAGATAACATGGTGTTATACCCTGGGTCGTTCTGAACAGAATGAGTCTGTTAGTTATACAGTTACCAGATGACATGGTGTTATACCCTGGGTCGTTCTGAACAGAATGAGTCTGTTTGTTATACAGTTACCAGATGACATGGTGTTATACCCTGGGTTGTTCTGAACAGAATGAGTCTGTTTGATGTACAGTTACCAGATAACATGGTGTTATACCCTGGGTCGTTCTGAACAGAATGAGTCTGTTTGATGTACAGTTACCAGATAACATGGTGTTATACCCTGGGTCGTTCTGAACAGAATGAGTCTGTTTGATGAACAGTAACCAGATGACATGGTGTTATACCCTGGGTCGTTCTGAACAGAATGAGTCTGTTTGATGTACAGTTACCAGATGACATGGTGTTATACCCTGGGTCGTTCAGAACAGAATGAGTCTGTTTGATGAACAGTTACCAGATGACATGGTGTTATACCCTGGGTCGTTCTGAACAGAATGAGTCTGTTTGGTGAACAGTAACCAGATGACATGGTGTTATACCCTGGGTCGTTCTGAACAGAATGAGTCTGTTTGATGTACAGTTACCAGATGACATGGTGTTATACCCTGGGTCGTTCAGAACGGAATGAGTCTGTTTGATGAACAGTTACCAGATGACATGGTGTTATACCCTGGGTCGTTCTGAACAGAATGAGTCTGTTTGAACAGTTACCAGATGACATGGTGTTATACCCTGGGTCGTTCAGAACAGAATTAGTCTGTTTGTTATACAGTTACCAGATGACATGGTGTTATACCCTGGGTCGTTCAGAACAGAATTAGTCTGTTTGTTATACAGTTACCAGATGACATGGTGTTATACCCTGGGTCGTTCAGAACAGAATTAGTCTGTTTGTTATACAGTTACCAGATGACATGGTGTTATACCCTGGGTCGTTCAGAACATAATTAGTCTGTTTGTTATACAGTTACCAGATGACATGGTGTTATACCCTGGGTCGTTCAGAACAGAATGAGTCTGTTTGTTGTACAGTTACCAGATGACATGGTGTTATACCCTGGGTCGTTCTGAACAGAATGAGTCTGTTTGATGAACAGTTACCAGATGACATGGTGTTATACCCTGGGTTGTTCTGAACAGAATGAGTCTGTTTGATGTACAGTTACCAGATGACATGGTGTTATACCCTGGGTCGTTCTGAACAGAATGAGTCTGTTTGGTGAACAGTAACCAGATGACATGGTGTTATACCCTGGGTCGTTCTGAACAGAATGAGTCTGTTTGATGTACAGTTACCAGATGACATGGTGTTATACCCTGGGTCGTTCAGAACAGAATGAATCTGTTTGATGAACAGTTACCAGATGACATGGTGTTATACCCTGGGTCGTTCTGAACAGAATGAGTCTGTTTGAACAGTTACCAGATGACATGGTGTTATACCCTGGGTCGTTCAGAACAGAATTAGTCTGTTTGTTATACAGTTACCAGATGACATGGTGTTATACCCTGGGTCGTTCAGAACAGAATTAGTCTGTTTGTTATACAGTTACCAGATGACATGGTGTTATACCCTGGGTCGTTCAGAACAGAATTAGTCTGTTTGTTATACAGTTACCAGATGACATGGTGTTATACCCTGGGTCGTTCAGAACAGAATTAGTCTGTTTGTTATACAGTTACCAGATGACATGGTGTTATACCCTGGGTCGTTCAGAACAGAATGAGTCTGTTTGTTGTACAGTTACCAGATGACATGGTGTTATACCCTGGGTCGTTCTGAACAGAATGAGTCTGTTTGATGAACAGTAACCAGATGACATGGTGTTATACCCTGGGTCGTTCAGAACAGAATGAGTCTGTTTGATGAACAGTTACCAGATGACATGGTGTTATACCCTGGGTTGTTCTGAACAGAATGAGTCTGTTTGATGAACAGTAACCAGATGACATGGTGTTATACCCTGGGTCGTTCAGAACAGAATGAGTCTGTTTGATGTGTTGTGATAAATTCACTGTGGAGCACGGCACCTGAATGCTCTCATGACCTCTTTCTATGCTCATCAAAATTACAATCTGTTTCTCTGAATTGAATTGTGAAAGCCCAACTCTGTAACATTGTATTTTAGAACTTAGCTGGTCATGTTGGCAATAGAAGAAACGTTTAAAACGAGGCCCACCTGACCCCGATTGCGCTTTATAATGGGCCGTTTTTGGATTGAGTGAACAACAACAGTAATTGTGTGATGACGAGGACGCAGGGCTGTGATCAAAACAACTATAAGTGTGCTTCCTGTAGTTCCTCAACGGCAGAGCTAGGAGAGCTCAAATAAGCATCTTTATAATTGAATAGTTTTCTTTGAGTCATAAAAACGCATTGAAATGACTTAGGAACTGTGCCCACTTTGGAGAGGTGTGTGTCCACTTGGAGACTCAGGTTAGTCCTCTCACTCAAACTCTTGTCATTTTAAAAAAATCTTATGTTGTTCCTACCACTAATTTTACTGAATGTATCCAGAGTATTTTCAGGTTTCGTTATTGACAAATGTGGCAAAAAGTACAATAAATGTAAAATGCACATAAAATCAACAGAGTAAATGTTTAGATTCAGTCTTGTCAGGTAAACTGTTGTCGTAATCTTTGGTCTAATAATTTTCCCATGATCGCCAAACTGTTCCCTACCATGCTTATGCATATGTATTTCATTATTCTTATGTAAGAAACATTTAAATGTAGCCCTATCCATAATAGGCCAATTCTCACCAGCCAAAAGGATTAAAAACCTCTAACCAACTATAAGTTGTAGAAATTCTTATGTAAATATTGAAAGCATTTAATGAGACAACTCTCAAAGATGTGCAAAATGGAAATATTGTTCCATTTACATTGTGCAATTTATTGACGGTCCCTAACTATCCTGAGAGAGGCTATCCAAAGTCAAGCAAACTTTGCCACGGTCGCACACCAGCCGGCTGAAGCTAATAGATTAAATTAGTTGGCCAATACCAGCTAGCCTAGGTGACTTCAAGACAGAGTGAATGTAAAAACGCTTCCCACGTGCGAACACACACGTCACCCACATTAAACCATACCCCCGAAGGCAACTCTCGTTAGGCTTCAGTAATGACCGCTGCATTTGTTAATGAACAAGCTAAAACAAAATGAGGCCAAATCAGTAAGTTCAGCCCCCACTTTAAGCTGCTCTGTCATTCTCACCGTGAAGTGGTTGTTTTTCCACGTTTAGATGGGTTTGTTAATTGCCTGTTGTCCATTTTTTACGCATGGATTTTGGCATGCCACATTCTGAGCAACTCTACTCCTCCCCAAGAGGGACGGCTAAGGTTTCAGTGCTGTAGCTCAAAGCAACCTTTGACCCCTGTCCCTGCTCAATACATCTCAATCTGCTCTCCTCTTCTCATCGCATTCGTCTGAGCTGACGAGGTCGCCGACAGACACTTTGCACATTTTGACACTAATCAAAAATGTCTTCTACTCCACTTCGATGTTAGGGCCCCTGTTTAAACCAATTAGTGGGGCTATGGCAACATGTGGGATATATTGTTGGGGCAAATGAACCGCAGCTGCTGAAGTGGTCTAATGATGTGTGTGTAGATGGGTGACGTCTCGTTTCTATACAAAATGTCTTCCAGAAAGGTGTGGAAAGATGATACCGACCACCTCGCCTCTCCTCCCTCTTACCCATGGGTCGTGGCCAAGTATCGGCCTGCTCCCCCAATCACCCTGAAAATACAACTGAACCATTCTTCTCTGTTCTCCTCCACTACTCTCCATACCTCCACTGACAGGCCCGTTCTCCTCCACTACTCTCTATACCTCCAATGACAGGCCCAGTCTCCTCCACTACTCTCTATACCTCCACTGACAGGCCCATTCTCCTCCACTACTCTCTATACCTCCACTGACAGGCCCGTTCTCCTTCACTATTCTCTATACCTCCACTGACAGGCCCATTCTCCTCCACTATTCTCTATACCTCCACTGACAGGCCCATTCTCCTCTGTTCTTCTCCACTACACTCTATACCTCCACTGACAGGCCCATTCTCCTCTGTTCTCCTCCACTGACAGGCCCATTCTCCTCTGTTCTCCTTCACTATTCTCTATACCTCCACTGACAGGCCCATTCTCCTCCACTATTCTCTGTACCTCCACTGACAGGCCCATTCTCCTTCACTACTCTCTATACCTCCACTGACAGGCCCATTCTCCTCTGTTCTCCTCCACTGACAGGCCCTCAGTCTGGCTCGAAAAACAAACAATGTTCTTATTTGCCTTGTTGTTGTTGTCCCCCCTTCCAGAAAGATGTGGGAAGATGATGCCAACCCCCTTGCAATTGAGGGACAACAAAGAAAGACTCGCCGGCTTCGCTGCCCACATGTAAACGTAGTGTGACTATGTGTACACATGTCTTATGGGTGAAAGTAGCTGGTTAGGATACAGAGTCGAGTGGTAGGAAAAGTCTGACATCCATTCAATAAAAAGGTCAGCAGATGTTTTTCTAGGTTGCGTTTCATGCGTGCCATGTTTTTCCCTCTGCACAGAATAAGGGCAGGAAATGGGGAACAGTCCTTGCCGCTTCTCTGCTAGTGTTGACTGTTTTGACACATTGCAGAGCATGGTGTGTTTTGACACATTGCAGAGCATGGTGTGTTTTGACACATTGCAGAGCATGGTGTGTTTTGACACATTGCAGAGCATGGTGTGTTTTGACACATTGCAGAGCATGGTGTGTTTTGACACATTGCAGCGCATGGTGTGTTTTGACACATTGCAGCGCATGGTGTGTTTTGACACATTGCAGAGCACGGTGTGTTTTGACACATTGCAGAGCACGGTGTGTTTTGACACATTGCAGAGCACGGTGTGTTTTGACACATTGCAGAGCATGGTGTGTTTTGACACATTGCAGAGCGTGGTGTGTTTTGACACATTGCAGAGCGTGGTGTGTTTTGACACATTGCAGAGCGTGGTGTGTTTTGACACATTGCAGGGCGTGGTGTGTTGACTGTTTTGACACATTGCAGAGCATGGTGTGTTTTGACACATTGCAGAGCATGGTGTGTTTTGACTGTTTTGACACATTGCAGAGCATGGTGTGTTTTGACACATTGCAGAGCATGGTGTGTTTTGACACATTGCAGCGCATGGTGTGTTTTGACACATTGCAGAGCATGGTGTGTTTTGACACATTGCAGCGCATGGTGTGTTTTGACACTGCAGAGCATGGTGACACAAATGTCAAATCCTGTTATAAGTAAAAGACCAGGTGTACCACTCATTTTCACTTTAATTCATCCTTTTTATGTTACTCCCAACTATCGTGAACAGAATGGGGGGAAGGGGGGGTAGAACTAGTGTGTGAGAGAACAGAAGGGGGGGTAGAACTAGTGTGTGAGAGAACAGAAGGGGGGGTAGAACTAGTGTGTGAGAGAACAGAAGGGGGGGTAGGGGGGGGGGGGTAGAACTAGTGTGTGAGAGAACAGAAGGGGGGGTAGAACTAGTGTGTGAGAGAACAGAAGGGGGGGTAGGGGGGGGGGGTAGAACTAGTGTGTGAGAGAACAGAAAGGGGGGGTACTTTGCAGCATTTCGTGAGTGTAAAATCCTAGGCCTCCAGCCTGTAAAACAATAGATGGCTGTACAGGAGGATTAGGAGACAACACATGCCCAACAACAAAGACTAGGACAGCCTGAACTCCCAATACCACAGTAAAACTCAGCATTGTGCTAAGAATCTCTAGTCTTAATTTCCTACCGCGTTGTATATACGATCAAACAGACATCTGTTATGCTGTAGATTCTCACACACACACAGGCAGCATTAAGATCTGGGTTCTGTATCACTGTGTCTTTCATAAAACGGTTACATCTTAAGACCTTTGTGCAAACTGTATATGTTTCCAAGATGCATGACTACCGTAGCGGAGGGAAAAAACAGACACGTCTGCAACAAAGAGCCTATATGAACTAAAGGTTAACAACAGACACGTCTGGAACAAAGAGCCTATATGAACTAAAGGTTAACAACAGACACGTCTGGAACAAAGAGCCTATATGAACTAAAGGTATTAACAACAGACACTTCTGGAACAAAGAGCCTATATGAACTAAAGGTTAACAACAGACACGTCTGGAACAAAGAGCCTATATGAACTAAAGGTTAACAACAGACACGTCTGGAACAAAGAGCCTATATGAACTAAAGGTATTAACAACAGACACGTCTGGAACAAAGAGCCTATATGAACTAAAGGTTAACAACAGACACGTCTGGAACAAAGAGCCTATATGAACTAAAGGTTAACAACAGACACGTCTGGAACAAAGAGCCTATATGAACTAAAGGTTAACAACAGGCACGTCTGGAACAAAGAGCCTATATGAACTAAAGGTTAACAACAGACACGTCTGGAACAAAGAGCCTATATGAACTAAAGGTTAACAACAGACACGTCTGGAACAAAGAGCCTATATGAACTAAAGGTTAACAACAGAATCGTCTGGAACAAAGAGCCTATATGAACTAAAGGTTAACAACAGACACGTCTGGAACAAAGAGCCTGTATGAACTAAAGGTTAACAACAGACACGTCTGGAACAAAGAGCCTATATGAACTAAAGGTTAACAACAGACACGTCTGGAACAAAGAGCCTATATGAACTAAAGGTTAACAACAGACACGTCTGGAACAAAGAGCCTATATGAACTAAAGGTATTAACAACAGAATCGTCTGGAACAAAGAGCCTATATGAACTAAAGGTATGTAAAAGGTTAACAGAACAAGATTAAAGAATATTGGAACCCAGAAGAAAATCTTGATTTGATTTGTTAGCAAAAAATGAAGTTAACAGTCTGACAAGACTAAAGACTACTGTACACAACAGTATGTGATTTCACTAACAGTCTGACAAGACTAGAGAGTACTGTACACAACAGTATGTGATTTCACTAACAGTCTGACAAGACTAGAGAGTACTGTACATAACAGTATGTAATTTCACTAACAGTCTGACAAGACTAGAGAGTACTGTACACAACAGTATGTGATTTCACTAACAGTCTGACAAGACTAGAGAGTACTGTACACAACAGTATGTGATTTCACTAACAGTCTGACAAGACTAGAGAGTACTGTACTCAACAGTATGTGATTTCCACAGACAGCTTAAGATAGCCTGGCTAAAGCATGGTGAGCACAGCTTTCAGTCTGGTTCAACCAGGCTAAGTTTAGGAGGCAAGTTGAATGGAAAACCAAGCATAAGACTATAGTGAAATCATGTGGTTTGAGCTGGACTAAGAGGAGTGACTCACTCCAGTACTCAACACAGCTCCTCAATATGGTTGGGTGGTATGCAGATGTTCATACCGTCATACCGTTTCTGTACCATACCGGGGTATACGGTATTACTGAATGTGCACAGAAGGGGGCGCTATTTCAGAATTCAAATCAAATTTTATTTGTCACATACACATGGTTAGCAGATGTTAATGCGAGTGTAGCGAAATGCTTGTGCTTCTAGTTCCGACAATGCAGTAATAACCAACAAGTAATCTAACTAACAATTCCAAAACTACTGTCTTGTACACAGTGTAAGGGGATAAAGAATATGTACATAAGGATATATGAATGAGTGATGGTACAGAGCAGCATAGGCAAGATACAGTAGATGGTATTGAGTACAGTATGTAAACAAAGTGGCATAGTTTAAAGTGGCTAGTGATACATGTATTACATAAGGATACAGTCGATGGTATAGAGTACAGTATATACGTATGCATATGAGATGAATAATGTAGGGTAAGTAACATTATATAAGGTAGCATTGTTTAAAGTGGCTAGTGATATATTTACATCATTTCCCATCAATTCCCATTATTAAAGTGGCTGGAGTTGAGTCAGTGTCAGTGTGTTGGCAGCAGCCACTCAATGTTAGTGGTGGCTGTTTAACAGTCTGATGGCCTTGAGATAGAAGCTGTTTTTCAGTCTCTCGGTCCCAGCTTTGATGCACCTGTACTGACTTCGCCTTCTGGATGATAGCGGGGTGAACAGCCAGTGGCTCGGGTGGTTGATGTCCTTGATGATCTTTATGGCCTTCCTGTAACATCGGGTGGTGTAGGTGTCCTGGAGGGCAGGTAGTTTGCCCCCGGTGATGCGTTGTGCAGACCTCACTACCCTCTGGAGAGCCTTACGGTTGAGGGCGGAGCAGTTGCCGTACCAGGCGGTGATACAGCCCGCCAGGATGCTCTCGATTGTGCATCTGTAGAAGTTTGTGAGTGCTTTTGGTGACAAGCCGAATTTCTTCAGCCTCCTGAGGTTGAAGAGGCGCTGCTGCGCCTTCTTCACAATGCTGTCTGTGTGAGTGGACCAATTCAGTTTGTCTGTGATGTGTATGCCGAGGAACTTAAAACTTGCTACCCTCTCCACTACTGTTCCATCGATGTGGATAGGGGGGTGTTCCTTCTGCTGTTTCCTGAAGTCCACAATCATCTCCTTAGTTGTGTTGACGTTGAGTGTGAGGTTATTTTCCTGACACCACACTCCGAGGGCCCTCACCTCCTCCCTGTAGGCCGTCTCGTCGTTGTTGGTAATCAAGCCTACCACTGTTGTGTCGTCCGCAAACTTGATGATTGAGTTGGAGGCGTGCGTGGCCACGCAGTCGTGGGTGAACAGGGAGTACAGGAGAGGGCTCAGAACGCACCCTTGTGGGGCCCCAGTGTTGAGGATCAGTGGGGAGGAGATGTTGTTGCCTACCCTCACCACCTGGGGGCGGCCCGTCAGGAAGTCCAGTACCCAGTTGCACAGGGCGGGGTCGAGACCCAGGGTCTCGAGCTTGGAGGGTACTATGGTGTTGAATGCAGAGCTGTAGTCAATGAACAGCATTCTCACATAGGTATTCGTCTTGTCCAGATGGGTTAGGGCAGTGGGCAGTGTGGTTGAGATTGCATCGTCTGTGGACCTATTTGGGCGGTAAGCAAATTGGAGTGGGTCTAGGGTGTCAGGTAGGGTGGAGGTGATATGGTCCTTGACTAGTCTCTCAAAGCACTTCATGATGACGGAAGTGAGTGCTACGGGGCGGTAGTCGTTTAGCTCAGTTACCTTAGCTTTCTTGGGAACAGGAACAATGGTGGCCCTCTTGTAGCATGTGGGAACAGCAGACTGGTATAGGGATTGATTGAATATGTCCGTAAACACACCGGCCAGCTGGTCTGCGCATGCTCTGAGGGCGCGGCTGGGGATGCCGTCTGGGCCTGCAGCCTTGCGAGGGTTAACACGTTTAAATGTCTTACTCACCTCGGCTGCAGTGAAGGAGAGACCGCATGTTTTCGTTGCAGGCCGTGTCAGTGGCACTGTATTGTCCTCAAAGCGGGCAAAAAAGTGATTTAGTCTGCCTGGGAGCAGGACATCCTGGTCCGTGACTGGGCTGGATTTCTTCCTGTAGTCCGTGATTGACTGTAGACCCTGCCACATGCCTCTTGTGTCTGAGCCGTTGAATTGAGATTCTACTTTGTCTCTGTACTGACGCTTAGCTTGTTTGATAGCCTTGCGGAGGGAATAGCTGCACTGTTTGTATTCGGTCATGTTACCAGACACCTTGCCCTGATTAAAAGCAGTGGTTCGCGCTTTCAGTTTCACGCGAATGCTGCCATCAATCCACGGTTTCTGGTTAGGGAATGTTTTAATCGTTGCTATGGGAACGACATCTTCAACGCACGTTCTAATGAACTCGCACACCGAATCAGCGTATTCGTCAATGCTGTTTGAGACATACCCCAAGCGACTTACAGCTGTAATCGCAGCAAAAGGTGGCGCTACAAAGTATTAACTTAAGGGGGCTGAATAATTTTGCACGCCCAATTTTTCAGTTTTTGATTTGTTAAAAAAGTTTGAAATATCCAATAAATGTCGTTCCACTTCATGATTGTGTCCCACTTGTTGTTGATTCTTCACAAAATACAGTTTTATATCTTTATGTTTGAAGCCTGAAATGTGGCAAAAGGTCGCAAAGTTCAAGGGGGCCGAATACTTTCGCAAGGCACTGTACCGGTGTCCTTCCTAGCTCAGTTCCTGGAGAGGAAGGAAATCGCTCAGGGATTTCACCATGAGGCCAATGGTGACTTCTTAAAAACGGTTACAGAGTTTAATAGCTGTGATAGGTGAAAACTGAGGATGGATCAACAACATTGTAGTTACTCTACAATACTAACCTAATTTACCGAGTGAATAGAAGGAACCCTGTACAGAATAACAAGTATTCAAAAACATGCATCCTGTTTGCCGTAAGGCACTAAAGTAATACTGCAAAAAAATGTCAAAGAAATTCCCTTTGTTCTGAATACAAAGTGTTATGTTTGGGTTAAATCCAACACATCATTTCACTGAGTACCACTCTTCTTATCTTCAAGAATGGTGGTGGCTGGAGATTAATTCACCTTTCAGCAGGACGATATCCTAAACCACAAGGCCAAATATACACTGGAGTTGCTTACCAAGACGAACATTGAATGTCCCTAAGTGGCCTAGTTACAGTTTTGACTTAAATCGGCTTGAAAATCTGTGGCAATAATTGAAAATGTCTGTCATTGCAATGATCAAAAACCAATTTGACAGAGCTTGAAGAATTTAAAATATTGTACAATCCAGGTGTGCAAAGCTCTTAGAGACTTACCCAGAAAGACTCACAGCTGTAATTGCTGCCAAAGGTGATTCAAGGTGTTTGAAAACTTATCTAACCAAGACACTGTATGTCTGTCACATAATTCATATTAATGAAGTTGGGCACAGGGTACCACTAACTCCTCCCCTTCCTCTGGTCCCTCCCCTCTCCCCCTGCAGGCATCTACCTATTGGACATGATCTACATCGACTCGGCCTATCCAGCATCGGATAGCATCATTGAGACAGAGCAGAGGACCAATCAGATGAACAATTTGCTCAGGGTGATCTCTGACCTGCAGATGTCCTGTAAATATGGTAAGAGTACAACATTTCCCTCATTTTTACAGACAAGTCAGCTTCACCACACAAAAATAAATTGGTGTGCTCAACTCAAGTGTAGATTAAGTCTTCGGATGCCAGGTTAAGTAATACATGGTGAAAAGATGGAAAGCTATATGGTATGTTAGATCAGTTATTCTATGCATGTTAGCAGCAGCAGAGGTAAAGCAACAGACTTGTTTCAGCGACAGAAGGCTATATAAACTCACCAAAAAAAGAAACGTCCTCTCACTGTCAACTGCATTTATTTTCATCAAACTTGTGTAAATATTTGTATGAACATAACAAGATTCAACAACTGAGACATAAACTGAACAAGTTCCACAGACATGTGACTAACAGAAATTGAATAATGTGTCCCTGAACAAAGGGGGGTTCAAAATCAAAAATCAAACAGTCAGTACCTGGTGTGGCCACCAGCTGCATTAAGTACTGCAGTGCATCTCCTCCTCATGGACTGCACCAGATTTGCCAGTTCTTGCTGTGAGATGTTACCCCACTCTTCCTCCAAGGCACCTGCAAGTTCCCGGACATTGCTGCGGGGAATGGCCCTAGCCCTCACCTTCTGTTTCTACAGGTCCCAGATGTGCTCAATGGGATTGAGATCCAGGCTCTTCGTTGGCCATGGCAGAACACTGACATTCCTGTCTTGCAGGAAATCACACACAGGACTAGCAGTATGGATGGTGGCATTGTCATGCTGGAGGGTCATGTCAGGATGAGCCTGCAGGAAGGGTTCCACATGAGGGAGGAGGATGTCTTCCCTGTAACACACAGCATTGAGATTGTGTGCAGGTGTTACACGTGGTCTGCCACTGCGAGGATGATCAGCTGTCCGTCCTGTCTACCTGTAGTGTTGTCTTAGGCGTCTCACAGTACGGGCTGTCGTGTCTTTGGCATCATTAAAAGTGAAGACTTATTTTATCAAATAAATTCTCTGTAATTATTATTACGTGATTAAACTAATCATGTAAATGTAATTAACTAGGATGTCGGGCACCAAGGATAATCTTCAAATTACAAAGTTATAATTTTCCTAATATAACTTTCAGATATTTTAATATCTGATCAATTAGTCTTCTAATTAATGAATTATCCTTTCTCATTCAGTCTCATTCCAAATGTCGTAAATTGTTGGTTATCTGCACGAACCCAGCCTTTACTAGGAATCATCCATACAGCTTAATACTTTATTTACTAACTAACTAAATATTCACAGAAATGCACAAACAGTAGATCTGTTACTAACAAATTACAGTGAAGATTCCCTAGTGGGCTAAGCCGATATGACGGCTTGGTGGGAAAGACAAAAGGGGTCACTACATACAGTTGATAATTATATTCATTGAAATGCTAATCCTTTGCGCATGCACGCTCACTCATTGGTAAGTAATTGCAATCAATATATATTTACGCCCAGGTGTCGTTGTGATCTCTGTTGAAATCGTCAGTCCGTCTGCTGGAGAGTCAGTTCATCATCGTGTCTTTCTCTCTCTTTGTTTCCCTGAAGATCAAACTATTTTGTGGTTAGTTTGAATACTTCAGAGTACCATTCAGAAATGGTCTCATAGAATAGATGTTTCGGTGGTTGTCGGTATCCTCATCCCAGGTTTACATAATTTCTAGCTGCAGACTAGTAATTAGTATCTAAGATTTGCTCTTATTCTGTAGGGATTGATAGTCTGAGTTTAACCATTTCCAGCCGTGTAGCCAATGCTCCATGTGGTATGGTTAGGAATTCAATAACTATTTGCAATCACAGCTCACGCTGTGGGTTTGCTTACTCTTGGTACTCAAACCTGTGCCACCTCAGTTTCCACCGAGATACGCGTGGTCTGAAGAGGATTTTCTTAGGAGGGGCTTTTATTCGTGATGCCTGATCATGTCTGTGCTCACGGGGGCGGGCCAATGACTTAGTTCAACTTTAAAGGGGAATTACAATTATCTCCCATTAAAAGTTTAACATCACATTACATCATTTCACAAATAGTTTCATCTTTACTCATTCATTGTATAAAATAATTAGATGCAAACCTCATAATGGAGGCACCTGTATAAACAGAGTTAGGGTAATGTGGCTGAAATTGTCTTTCATGAGGTCACAAACATGAGACAAAACGGACCGGGTCGTACCTGGCTTCTCCACCGACCGTTTACACATTCTCCAAAATATGGATATTTTTTTCCAGTCTCAAATTCTGGAATGTAGCAGAATTTGGCGGGAGTTCCTTTGTTCTACTGTGGAACTCTCTCTCTCCCTACTGCATGAAAAGGGGGAGAGAGTCCCCGCCAGGAATTTAGATAACAGAACCTGGGTGTAGGAGAGAGTGAGAAGCTATGATCTATACCCAGAAAGGACCACATCATGACAGGACATTTCAATTTATTGCCCTGGCCACGTCTGCAGTCTTCATGCCTCCTTGCAGCATGCCTAAGGCACATTCACGCAGATGAGCAGGGACCCCGGGCATCTTTCTTTTGGTGTTTTTCAGAGTCAGTAGGAAGGCTTCTTTCATGTCCTAAGTTTTCATAGCTGTGACTTTTATTGCCTACCGTCTGTAAGCTGTTAGTGTCTTAACGACCGTTCCACAGGTGCATGCTCATTAATTGTTTATGGTTCATTCATTCAAGCATGGGAAACAGTGTTTAAACCCTTTACAATAAAGATCTGTGAAGTTTTTTGGATTTCTACAAATTATCTTTGATAATCTTTGCTGAGTTTAGTATATACCAGTTAGAGAAGGATTTCCTTATTGTCAGCTTCACCCCCTCAGCCACAATCACCCACAGACACTCTCAAATACTCTCTTATCGATGAAGGGATTTTCAAACTACTGAGCCCAACTGAGCTAAACTGTAATGCACTGGCCTGGCTGCATCCACCGTAGTTGCTGGAAAGGACATATCAGATCCAGCACAGTTTGATTCGGGAATGCATAATAGTGTTAACACTAGAACCGCCAACGGCCACTGACGTTTGATTTAGTAAAGAAAATAATACTGAGTGTCGCAGTGTTGTGGCGTCACTACAGCCTGGGGTTCGATCCCAGGCTGTGTCACAACCAGCCGTGACCAGGAGTCCCATAGGGCGGCGCACAATTGGCCCAGCATCGTCCGTGTTAGGGAAGGGTTTGGCCGGGGCTCATCGCATTCTAGCGACTCCTTGTGGCGGGCCAGGCGCCTGCGGGCTGACCGGTCGTCAGTTGAACAGTGTTTTCCTCTGACACATTGGTGCAGTTGGCTTCTGGGTTAAGCGTACGGGTGTTAAGAAGAGCGGTTTGGCGGGTCATGTTTCGGAGGACGCATGACTCAACCTTCGCCTCCCGAGCCCATTGGGGAGTTGCAATGATGAGACAAGATCGTAATCACAGAGTTTGGGGAAAAAAGTTACCCCCCGTTGGTACCCAGCCAGGCTCCAAGACAATGTGCTGTAGGACCTTGGTACCCAGCCAGGCTCCAAGACAATGTGCTGTAGGACGTTGGTACCCAGCCAGGCTCCAAGACAATGTGCTGTAGGACGTTGGTACCCAGCCAGGCTCCAAGACAATGTGCTGTAGGATGTGGTACCCAGCCAGGCTCCAAGACAATGTGCTGTAGGATGTGGTACCCAGCCAGGCGCTAAGACAATGTGCTGTGGGACGTTGGCACCCAGCCATTGTGGCGGTAATGTGACATTCTCTCCTCACTGAATGAATAACACATGGATGAATGGCTGATAATTGTGCACCTTACTTCACAATCAAATTTAAATTAGGCCTAACTGAATGATGATGAGGTTGATTTTAATTTTGAGACGCAATAGTGTAATGATGAGTTTGTTATGCCTATTTATCAGCGGCAAATCATTTGACTTCACACCTTTTGGTATCAGAAGCTGTTATGTGACTGTTTGATTTACAATAACTCTATTACTAATCAAATGTATTGTAAGGGAAACGAAAACATGCTACATGTCC
This sequence comes from Oncorhynchus mykiss, assembly GCF_013265735.2. Taxonomy (NCBI): domain Eukaryota; kingdom Metazoa; phylum Chordata; class Actinopteri; order Salmoniformes; family Salmonidae; genus Oncorhynchus; species Oncorhynchus mykiss. Next base: position 6,936,818 of record NC_048569.1, on the reverse strand, counting down.
AGTAGTCATTTAGAATAATGCAAAACATCTCCTTGACTCAATACAGGGAAGCAAACAATGACAGCCCACTGCATGAATGACACATGGATGTCGAACTACACCCTGACTAGACCAAAACGAACTTCACACATAATAAGAGTGAGCCTACGTGGCAAGATTAAATTGACAATAATATGATGAGTGACAATATTAGGCCTTAGCAGTTGTCAAATTGTACATGAAGAGATGGGCGCATCTTGTAATTGACAGATGGAGAGAAAGGAGCATCACTTTATCTAATCCTCCGTCAAAGTAGAATATTTAGATTTCTATATAGTAGCTGAAAGAGCTTCTGCAGTTTCTATGACACTTACCTTTGTCAAATAACTCTCAGAATTCATGAAAACTGTGTGCAGTACAACCAATTTGTTTGTGAGGTTTGCTCACATAAAGCGCCGAAGATGTGTGCTGACGGTGGACCCAAACAGCGTAAAGAAAGACTAGATTTGATTTAATTCGTAAAGGCACTGGGTATAATGGCACAATAGTGTCTGATACAATCAACAAATTACTTTTTATATCTTTTATCAGGAATATATTTCCACAAATATTTATTTTCTGCAATTCATCATTTACAGTTGTTCATGCACTGGTGCTTCTCTTTAGGAATACTGGAAATAATTTCACCTGCATACCAGTATTATCAATGTAGTTTCTAATTTGTCAAAAGAAGCTGTAACTGGACTTTATTAGTTACTGTAACTCTTACTAATTAAATCTACAAATAAAGTTGATCAAACGGATTACACTGTAATGACTTTCTGTAGAATTATACAAAACATGTCGTTGACTCTATGTGATTGATATCTGATGCCTATGCTAAAGAAACGCCCGACAACTTTCTCAACATTCTCTAGAGGGCACTGATAGACCGAAAGGCCAGGCGGGTTCGAGTGTTAAGTGATATGAATGTTCCCTCAGGCCTGTATGATGGTAGTCCTGCTGTCCTTGTATGTACATCATCTTTAAGTTGCCTGTGTTTTGAAGATACTTTTAGTTAGACAACACTGGCAAGAGCAGGCAAATGTTTACTCCTCATTTCTACATTGGAACTGTGGAACAGATCTCAGATCCAAGATGTCTCTTCTACTGAAACAAGACTGAGCTCATGAACCCTAAAGTGTTGCAATAATGTTTACGAAAGCCCATCAAATCCTGGCCTGGCATAAGACTTTTACAGTATATATGAAACGTTGTGCAGAGTAAAGAACAAGCACAGTGAAAACGAAGGAGAGGTTTTATTAATTCCAGTTGTAGTTGGCCTCGCTGCCATGGCAACACTGTTAGCGGAGTTGGTTTAAATAAAGTAAACCCCTCATCGACGCACACAGAGATGAGCGGCAAGGCCAATGCCAGCGAGGTTCCGAGAACTTCCTCAGGGCCCGAACAAAATGGCAACCGCATGGGGCCGAAATGCACACATGTACAACCTTAACCCCCTACGACAGCTGGTAACAGCATTAAGATGCAACAACCAAACCGCCCAGTGTTCGCCCCCAGAGCTTACACGTCATGTCTCTCACGTACTGCCGGCTAGCCGCTAGCCATTTGCTTCACTCGGACCAGACTTTGAGGAGAGAACGGGGGAAGGGTTACCCAGACTTCTCAGATGTTCATTTACGTTAGAAGTAGAGTGCTGCTGATTAGAGGAATTAGGAGGAGACTGTTGCCGATGGGAGGGGTTAGGAGGAGACTGTTGCCGATGGGAGGGGTTAGGAGGAGACTGTTGCCGGTGGGAGGGGTTAGGAGGAGACTGTTGCTGGTGGGAGGGGTTAGGAGGAGACTGTTGCCGGTGGGAGGGGTTAGGAGGAGACTGTTGCCGGTGGGAGGGGTTAGGAGGAGACTGTTGCCGGTGGTAGGGGTTAGGAGGAGACTGTTGCCGATGGGAGGGGTTAGGAGGAGACTGTTGCCGATGGGAGGGGTTAGGAGGAGACTGTTGCCAATGGGAGGAGTTAGGAGGAGACTGTTGCCGATGGGAGGGGTTAGGAGGAGACTGTTGCCAATGGGAGGGGTTAGGAGGAGACTGTTGCCAATGGGAGGGGTTAGGAGGAGACTGTTGCCAATGGGAGGGGTTAATGTAGCTAAACAAACCACATTAAGAGGAAGACAATGAAGTGTTCCAAACCGTTTCTCTCTCTTGCTCTCTCTCTCTCACCGTCTGTCTCTCACTTGGTCTCTCTTGTCTTACTGTTTGTTTTTTGTCTTCCTGCTACCCTCTCTCCTTTCCCCACACCACTTTCCCTCTTCACAGATCACCTGGTGACCCTCCCCCATGTTCAGAAGTATTTAATGTCCGTGCGCTATATCGAGGAGCTTCAGAAGTTCGTAGAGGACGACAACTTCAAGTAAGTTGAGTCTGACCCCCTTCTCCCCCACCAACATACCTTTCGCACACGCACACACACACACACACACACACACACCCACACACACCCCCACACACACACAGGCGGTGGGGGTGGGGGTGGGGGGGATGTGCATCATGACAGGGGAGCTCATTCCTCCAGTGGCTCTAATGAGTTCTTCAGGCATATATTGTAGATACAGAGTGCCTTGAGGGAGCGCGACCAAGCGTGGCCCCGGAAGCGCAGAACTTCTAACGGGGGCTTGATTTAAAGCCGGAGCCGGCTCCTGGAGCTCAACTGTGAAAGACATGCACTGCTGGGACTGACGGGGGGAGTCCCAAGATGGAATCTTACGGATCGTTTCGTTTTGGAGACAGTCTTTTTTTTGCGACCTGAATTTTTCGGTGGTCGGCAGTCTGCTCGCTCAGAATTTGTTTGTAATTATATCAACACGTTAACCCGACCTCCAGACATTTTTAATTAGGCTAGTAAATATTAGGGCTAATAAAACTGCTGGAAATTGTTTTCATTGATAACATTGGATTTACTTTGAGTGTGGCAGGATTAGGTTTATTTTTCGTCTTAAAATGAAAAGCCGTGACAAAAAGCACGTGGGGTCTGAACTACTGAAGCCTATGTTACTATGTGAAGGACTGCAGTGCAAAAAGCACGTGGGGTCTGAACTACTGAAGCCTATGTTACTATGTGAAGGACTGCAGTGCAAAAAGCACGTGGGGTCTGAACTACTGAAGCCTATGTTACTATGTGAAGGTCTGCAGTGCAAAAAGCACGTGGGGTCTGAACTACTGAAGCCTATGTTACTATGTGAAGGACTGCAGTGCAAGTGACAGTTTCATTGAAATTCTTACCACCATGAACAGATCGCTATGAGGTCTTCATCTCCAAGTCCTTTATTGGGGTAGTATAGGACCATTGTTTGGCTTTTCAGAAGTGATGACAGTAGTGTGTCCTGGGCAGAAGGATTTGGCATGACCCAGTACGGATGACAAAGTGGTCTGAGAAGTAATCTAACCCCAGAGAACCAGGTTTCTAAATCAATATTCATCTCCCTTTGTGTCCAGAACACTAACACTGTACTGTACAAATAAAACCATTGTCCAGATTATGAACCCTGTACAAATGAAACTAGTGTCCAGATTATGAACACCGTACTGTACAAAGGAAACTAGTGTCCAGGACACTAACTGTACTGTACAAATAAAACTAGTGTCCAGAATATGAACACCGTACTGTACAAAGGAAACTAGTGTCCAGGACACTAACTGTACTGTACAAATAAAACTAGTGTCCAGAATATGAACACCGTACTGTACAAAGGAAACTAGTGTCCAGGACACTAACTGTACTGTACAAATAAAACCAGTGTCCAGATTATGAACACCGTACTGTACAAAGGAAACTAGTGTCCAGGACACTAACTGTACTGTACAAATAAAACTAGTGTCCAGAATATGAACCCTGTACAAATGAAACTAGTGTCCAGAATATGAACCCTGTACAAATGAAACTAGTGTCCAGAATATGAACCCTGTACAAATGAAACTAGTGTCCAGAATATGAACACTGTAAAAATGAAACTAGTGTCCAGAATATGAACCCTGTACAAATGAAACTAGTGTCCAGAATATGAACCCTGTACAAATGAAACTAGTGTCCAGAATATGAACCCTGTACAAATAAAACTAGTGTCCAGAATATGAACCCTGTACAAATGAAACTAGTGTCCAGAATATGAACCCTGTAAAAATGAAACTAGTGTCCAGAATATGAACACTGTAAAAATGAAACTAGTGTCCAGAATATGAACCCTGTAAAAATAAAACTAGTGTCCAGAATATGAACCCTGTACAAATGAAACTAGTGTCCAGAATATGAACACTGTACAAATGAAACTAGTGTCCAGAATATGAACCCTGTACAAATGAATCTAGTGTCCAGAATATGAACCCTGTACAAATGAATCTAGTGTCCAGAATATGAACCCTGTACAAATGAAACTTAGTGAACATTCACTGTGGTCTACTGTACTGTAGACAATCTAGACAGTCTCTGTCTCGCTCTCTGTTCTAGACGTCAAAGAGATGGAGAGGCCGCCGCTCCTCTCTATACAAAAGGGATGATTTAAAGGGGCAATCAGAAGTTGAAACGATAACACAGCATTTCCCCCTCCACTGTTTCTGTAAAAAGCTGAGGGATGAGGCTGGAGAAACCACTCTCAAATTCATAGACAGAGCTATGGATGCAAGGCCTCACCATCCATGATATCTCAATTATAGTTTGAACCATGTTATGAGGCTATAATAGTGTTTGTTTACATTTACTTTGTTTACAAACATTGGAATAAAACAAGCTTATATTTGGGGTTCTGATGGGGAAGTTGAACTGAGTTTACGAGGCATTTTATAAATTATATCCTTCAAGAATCAATAGGTGTGTGTATATATATATATAAATATATAAGTCCAAAAAAATTAATGTAGCAACTGCAGATCTCAGCTTGAAATGATTCCAGCTCATTGGACTAGAGGACTGTGTTTAGATCCCCGGCATTAGTGATTGGCCAAGAGAGGATCTCCTCCGCCAGGGGGATGACAGCGTACGTTAACATGAACGCCCGCCAAGCACAGCAGCTCTCCCGCTACATTTGAGTTAAGTACGATATGTTTGTGGAGGAAAATGTAAAGCACATGTCACAAAATGTTGTTTTTTAGAATCCCAGCCGTGTTCTAGTAAAGATAAATATTATTGCGAGCATAAACCTCACCCCCCCCCCCCCCCCCCCCCCCCCCCCCCCTCAGAGCTCAGCCTCGTATGCACTCCTGCTAATGAGTTAAATATGAAGTCCGGCTTGTTTTGAGAGACTCTCTCTTGGTAGGTGTCTTTGAGCTGTGAAGGTCTACATTCCTACTGTAACCAACCTGTCATTGATAAGACTGATTAGAGCTCCGGAGCGGTGGAAACAGGTCTGTCTGTTGCCCTTAGGATGTCAAGTTCGATTCTCGCTCAAGAACCTTGCAATGGCCGCCCGAAACGCCACAAAACTTTGATATGCCCGCTAGGGTCTTTACAAAAGTAACACCTTACGTAATCAGAATGCTTTTTTGTTTGTTGAGTAACTAGTAATGTAACGCGTTACTTTTTAAAAAATTGGGTAATATAATAATAGTTACTTTGTCAAGTAACTTAAGGGTGCGTGTACGTGCGGTCTAATCAGAACTGGCGGTTCGAGAGAAAGATTTTGAATGGAAAGATGATGGATATCTGTACAGATGTTTGACTTGCAAAAAAAGAAAATATTCCTAATATCTGAAAATCGTCCTAATATCTGAAAATCGTCCTAATATCTGAAAATCGTCCTAATATCTGAAAATCGTCCTAATATCTGAAAATCGGCCTAATATCTGAAAATCGGCCTAATATCTGAAAATCGTCCTAATATCTGAAAATCGTCCTAATATTGAGTTGCACCCCCTTTTTTCCCTCAGAACAGCCTTAATTCGTCGGAGCATGGGACTCTACAAGGTGTTGCAAGCGTTCCACAGGGATGCTGGTCCATGTTGACTCCAATGCTTCCCACGAGTTGTCAAGATGACTGGTAGTGAATCTCCGCTCCAAATAGCTCGTTCCATCTCATCCACACAGATGCTCAATTGGACCGAGATCATGGTGTCTGGGCAGGACACTGCCGTAAACTGATTTCACTGTCATGTTCGTGGAACCATTCCTGGACAATCCTAGCCTTGTGGCATGGGGTATTATCCTGCTAAAATATATATATACAGTGCCTTGTGAAAGTATTCGGACCCCTTGAACTTTGCGACCTTTTGCCACATTTCAGGCTTCAAACATAAAGATATAAAACTGTATTTTTTTGTGAAGAATCAACAACAATTTTTCAGTTTTTGATTTGTTAAAAAAGTTTAAAATATCCAATAAATGTCGTTCCACTTCATGATTGTGTCCCACACACAATCATGAAGTGGAACGACATTTATTGGATATTTCAAACTTTTTTAACAAATCAAAAACTGAAAAATTGGGCGTGCAAAATTATTCAGCCCCTTTACTTTCAGTGCAGCAAACTCTCTCCAGAAGTTCAGTGAGGATCTCTGAATGATCCAATGTTGACCTAAATGACTAATGATGATAAATACAATCCACCTGTGTGTAATCAAGTCTCCGTATAAATGCACCTGCACTGTGATAGTCTCAGAGGTCCGTTAAAAGCGCAGAGAGCATCATGAAGAACAAGGAACACACCAGGCAGGTCCGAGATACTGTTGTGAAGAAGTTTAAAGCCGGATTTGGATACAAAAAGATTTCCCAAGCTTTAAACATCCCAAGGAGCACTGTGCAAGCGATAATATTGAAATGGAAGGAGTATCAGACCACTGCAAATCTACCAAGACCTGGCCATCCCTCTAAACTTTCAGCTCATACAAGGAGAAGACTGATCAGAGATGCAGCCAAGAGGCCCATGATTACTCTGGATGAACTGCAGAGATCTACAGCTGAGGTGGGAGACTCTGTCCATAGGACAACAATCAGTCGTATATTGCACAAATCTGGCCTTTATGGAAGAGTGGCAAGAAGAAAGCCATTTCTTAAAGATATCCATAAAATGTGTCGTTTAAAGTTTGCCACAAGCCACCTGGGAGACACACCAAACATGTGGAAAAAGGTGCTCTGGTTAGATGAAACCAAAATTTAACTTTTTGGCAACAATGCAAAACGTTATGTTTGGTGTAAAAGCAACACAGCTGAATACACCATCCCCACTGTCAAACATGGTGGTGGCAGCATCATGGTTTGGGCCTGCTTTTCTTCAGCAGGGACAGGGAAAATGGTTAAAATTGATGGGAAGATGGATGGAGCCAAATACAGGACCATTCTGGAAGAACCTGATGGAGTCTGCAAAAGACCTGAGACTGGGACGGCGATTTGTCTTCCAACAAGACAATGATCCAAAACATAAAGCAAAATCTACAATGGAATGGTTCAAAAATAAACATATCCAGGTATTAGAATGGCCAAGTCAAAGTCCAGACCTGAATCCAATCGAGAATCTGTGGAAAGAACTGAAAACTGCTGTTCACAAATGCTCTCCATCCAACCTCACTGAGCTCGAGCTGTTTTGCAAGGAGGAATGGGAAAAAATGTCAGTCTCTCGATGTGCAAAACTGATAGAGACATACCCCAAGCGACTTACAGCTGTAATTGCAGCAAAAGGTGGCGCTACAAAGTATTAACTTAAGGGGGCTGAATAATTTTGCACGCCCAATTTTTCAGTTTTTGATTTGTTAAAAAAGTTTGAAATATCCAAAAAATGTCGTTCCACTTCATGATTGTGTCCCACTTGTTGTTGATTCTTCACAAAAAAATACAGTTTTATATCTTTATGTTTGAAGCCTGAAATGTGGCAAAAGGTTGCAAAGTTCAAGGGGGCCGAATACTTTTGCAAGGCACTGTGTATATATATATATATATATATATATATATATATATATATATATATATATATATATAGATGCAGATGGATACACTGCTGCCATGAAAGGATGCACCTGATTGGCAATGATGTTTTAGACATCCTGTGGAATTCAAAACATTGCTCCACTTTCATCAAGAGGCCCAATGTGTGCTGTGGAAACATAGCATCACACCACCACCACCACCAGCCTGCAATGTTGAGACGCTGCGTGATGGAAGCATGTACTCGTGGTTTTCTCTATACTCTAAGTCTTCTCATCAGCGTGAAACAGCAGGAACCGGGATTCATCAGCCCAGGCAATGTTTTCCAATTCTCCAGTGTTTTTGTTCCTTCAACTACAGTTTCTTTTTTTTTTTGTATTCTGAAAGAAGTGAAACTCTCTAAGGTCATTGGCTGCCTTACCCCATTCAAGGTACGACAAGTTGCGCATTATTTTATGGGTCTTTGGACACCAATGTTGTACTGGACTGTCAGTCTGTCCTCTTTCATCAATGACCTGTTTTTCGACCACTGGCCTGCCGTTGACTGGATGTCCTTTGGGTGGTGGACCATTCTTTATACACACGGGAAACTGTTGAGCGAGAAATCCCCAGCAACATTGCAGTTCTTGACACACTGTAAACGATGCACCTGGCACCTACTACCATACCCAGTTCAAAGGTACTTATGTATTTTGTCTTTCCCATTCACCCTCGGAATGGCACACACACACACACACACACACACAATCCATGTCTCAATTGTCTTAAGGTCTAAAAATCCTTCCTTAACCTGTCTCGTCCCCTTCATCTACACTGACATCAATGTGACATCAATAAGGGATCCTAACTCTCACCTGGTCAGTCTGTCATGGAAAAAGCAGGTGTTCCTAATGTTTTGTTCACTCGGTGTATTTGGCTAATTTAAGCAGATGAAAAGAGAAACTAGTGAATGTATAATGAAAGATAATGTATCGTGAAAGTAACGCAAAATAACAAAGCGAGTTATATAAGGAGTTACAATGCCAAGTAATATTGTAAAGTAACACGTTACTTTTGTTAAATGTAACACTGGGTGCAATGCACACGGACCCCAGCAGATCTGTTGGCCTTCAGGTTCTGTGGGCAGCTTGGACCCCAGCAGATCTGTTGGCCTTCAGGTTCTGTGGGCAGCTTGGACCCCAGCAGATCTGTTGGCCTTCAGGTTCTGTGGGCAGCTTGGACCCCAGCAGATCTGTTGGCCTTCATATTCTGTGGGCAGCTTGGACCCCAGCAGATCTGTTGGCCTTCATATTCTGTGGGCAGCTTGGACCCCAGCAGATCTGTTGGCCTTCAGATTCCGAGGACTGTTTCACATATCTTAACATGAGCTACCATTGCAATGTCATGACAACCTTATATCTATGTCTGTATGCAATATGGCCTCAATGAAAAACACATGGCAATAGTATTACTCTTTTAATGTGAAGAGTATTTATTACCTACGGCTATGTTTTTCTTTTATACATTTTTCTGCGTTGGAACTTTTGAATGGTCTGTTGTTGAAATTACCACCAGGGACACCTGAAGTCAATATTAAATTAATTATCAGCAAGCTGGAGTGGTTCCAACAAACTTAATGCACCATAGTACACGTCGGTCGGAAGCTCTGCCGGGGCAGTCCCGTTTAGTTCTCTCATATACTGCTTACACAGACAAGTTATATTTGCATGATTTATATTTTTTCATCATTAACTTTTGGTTCATGCATGTGACCGACAAATACCTCACGAGAGGCCTCTCTTCTCTGAGACCTTGAACGCTGAGACCTTGAAACTGAGATATCCCTTTCCATTCTCAAAACAATGTTCTGGGCATACTGCCAAATTTGCTTATACTGATGGTGAGGATTCCTCCCAGGCACAATCAATCAGTCACTTGCATGAACCCAGTCGAATTGGTTATTAGAAAAGCACAAATACAAAATATTCCTTCACAGGTTACTCAAATTATCTCATTTCAGAGCATCAAACTACTGCATTAAAAAAAAAAATATCTGGAGAATGCAAGCTGTGGGTGTAGATTCTACAAGATGTTTGCACACTTTTTTAGGAGCACAGCTCAAAATATACAACTATACTGAACAAAAATATAAATGCAATATGTAGTGTTGGTCCAACTTTTCATGAGCTGAAATAAAAAATCCCCAAAACTTTCCATACGCACAAAAAATACTATTTTACCTCAAATGTTGTGCACAAATGTGTTTACATCACTGTTAGTGAGCATTTCTCCTTTGCCAAGATAATCCATCCATCTGACAGATGTGGCATATCAAGCAGCTGATTAAACAGCATGATCATTACACAGGTGCACCTTGTGCTAGGGGACAATAAAAGGCCACTTTAAAATGTGCAGTTTTGTCACCCAACACAATGCCACAGATCTCTCAAGTTTTGAGGGAAGAGTTCAATTGGCATGGTGAATGCAGACATGTCCACCAGAGCTGTTGCCAGAGAATTGAATGCTGCCTCCGACATCGTTTTAGACAACTTGGCAGTACGTCCATCCGTCCTCACAACCGCAGACCACATGTAACCATGCCAGCCCAAGACCTCCACATCTGGCTTCTTCACCTGCGGGATCATCTGAGACTAACCACCCGGACAGCTAATGAAACTGAAGAGTATTTTTGTCTGTAATAAAGACCTTTTGTGGGGGAAAACTAATTCTGATTGGCTGGGCCTGGCTCCCCAGCCAGGGTGGGCCTGGGAATGCATAGGCCCACCCATTGCTGCACCCCTGCCAAGTCATATAAAATCCATAGATTAGGCCCTAATGAGTTTATTTCAATTGACTGATTTCCTTACATGAACTGTAACTCACTAAAATCTTTGAAATTGTTACACATTGTGTTTTATTGTTGTTCAGTATATAATGTTGATATTGTGGATAGTCAGTTCTTGCATCCATAGCTCTATGAATTAGTGCTTGACATTTTTTCCAGCCCAATCTCTTATCTTTTTACAGAAACAGTGGCAGGATTTGGCTTTGTTATTGTTTAAATAGCTGATTGCCCCTTTTAATGTATACGGTGCATGTAGCTGTATTTTGCTGCAAGGAACACATCTGGTTCATGTTCTATTTTCCAATGTTTTTTTTTTTTTTGCTGTGTTGAGCCATTAACTTTTTATGTGTAGCAGAATTATTAATTTTTTTTAAATCCAAAATATTTTGTTTCCCACAACCTTTTCCATGGTCTCCTGTGTACAGTACGCAATACAAATCTTTCTATTGCCCTGTTTTCCAATTGTATGGTTATGACATGTTAATGTTTCTCAGCCTTCATGAGGATATCATGGATAGAACCACAGCTCTGAGTGATATTACTGAAAAGCAACATGGATAGAACCACAGCTCTAAGTGATATTACTGAAAAGCAACATGGATAGAACCACAGCTCTAAGTGATATTACTGACAAGCAACATGGCTAGAACCACAGCTCTAAGTGATATTACTGAAAAGCAACATGGCTAGAACCACAGCTCTAAGTGATATTACTGAAAAGCAACATGGATAGAACCACAGCTCTAAGTGATATTACTGAAAAGCAACATGGATAGAACCACAGCTCTAAGTGATATTACTGAAAAGCAACATGGATAGAACCACAGCTCTAAGTGATATTACTGAAAAGCAACATGGATAGAACCACAGCTCTAAGTGATATTACTGAAAAGCAACATGGATAGAACCACAGCTCTAAGTGATATTACTGAAAAGCAACATGGATAGAACCACAGGTCTAAGTGATATTACTGAAAAGCAACATGGATAGAACCACATATCTAAGTGATATTACTGAAAAGCAACATGGATAGAACCACAGCTCTAAGTGATATTACTGAAAAGCAACATGGATAGAACCACAGCTCTAAGCTCAGACAAGCCAATACAACAAACATCAGAAACCCAGTGGTACAAAACTTCAGGCCACTGTATGACGAGCAGTCAATCAGTAAAATAACACCGTGTCGGTAGCAGTCAATCAGTAAAATAACACCGTGTCTGTAGCAGTCAAACTGTAAAATAACACTGTGTCTGTAGCAGTCAAACTGTAAAATAACACCGTGTCTATAGCAGTCAATCAGTAAAATAACACCGTGTCTGTAGCAGTCAAACTGTAAAATAACACTGTGTCTGTAGCAGTCAAACTGTAAAATAACACCGTGTCGGTAGCAGTCAATCAGTAAAATAACACCGTGTCTGTAGCAGTCAAACTGTAAAATAACACCGTGTCTGTAGCAGTCAAACTGTAAAATAACACAGTGTCTGTAGCAGTCAAACTGTAAAATAACACCGTGTCTGTAGCAGTCAAACTGTAAAATAACACCGTGTCTATAGCAGTCAATCAGTAAAATAACACTGTCAGTAGCAGGCTTCACCAGTGTTTTAACACTGTCAGTAGCAGGCTTCACCAGTGTTTTAACACTGTCAGTAGCAGGCTTCACCAGTGTTTTAACACCGTGTCAGTAGCAGGCTTCACCACTGTTTTAACACTGTGTCAGTAGCAGGCTTCACCAGTGTTTTAACACCGTGTCAGTAGCAGGCTTCACGATTTTAATACCGTGTCAGTAGCAGGCTTCACCAGTGTTTTAACACTGTCGGTAGCAGGCTTCACCACTGTTTTAACGGCGTATCAGTAGCAGGCTTCACCACTGTTTTAACACCGTGTCAGTAGCAGGCTTCACGATTTTAACACCGTGTCAGTAGCAGGCTTCACGATTTTAACACTGTCGGTAGCAGGCTTCACGATTTTAACACTGTCGGTAGCAGGCTTCACCACTGTTTTAACGCCGTGTCAGTAGCAGGCTTCACCACTGTTTTAACACCGTGTCAGTAGCAGGCTTCACCACGATTTTAACACCGTGTCAGTAGCAGGCTTCACCACTGTTTTAACGCCGTGTCAGTAGCAGGCTTCACCACTGTTTTAACACTGTGTCTGTAGCAGGCTTCACCACTGTTTTAACACCGTGTCAGTAGCAGGCTTCACCACTGTTTTAACACCGTGTCAGTAGCAGGCTTCACTGTTTTAACACCGTGTCAGTAGCAGGCTTCACCACTGTTTTAACACCGTGTCAGTAGCAGCCTTCACCACTGTTTTAACACTGTGTCAGTAGCAGGCTTCACCACTGTTTTAACACTGTGTCAGTAGCAGGCTTCACCAGTGTTTTAACACTGTCAGTAGCAGGCTTCACCAGTGTTTTAACACCGTGTTGGTAGCAGGCTTCACCACTGTTTTAACACTGTCAGTAGCAGGCTTCACCAGTGTTTTAACACCATGTCAGTAGCAGGCTTCACGATTTTAATACCGTGTCAGTAGCAGGCTTCACCAGTGTTTTAACACTGTCGGTAGCAGGCTTCACCACTGTTTTAACGGCGTATCAGTAGCAGGCTTCACCACTGTTTTAACACCGTGTCAGTAGCAGGCTTCACGATTTTAACACCGTGTCAGTAGCAGGCTTCACGATTTTAACACTGTCGGTAGCAGGCTTCACCACTGTTTTAACGCCGTGTCAGTAGCAGGCTTCACCACTGTTTTAACACCGTGTCAGTAGCAGGCTTCACCACGATTTTAACACCGTGTCAGTAGCAGGCTTCACCACTGTTTTAACGCCGTGTCAGTAGCAGGCTTCACCACTGTTTTAACACTGTGTCTGTAGCAGGCTTCACCACTGTTTTAACACCGTGTCAGTAGCAGGCTTCACCACTGTTTTAACACCGTGTCAGTAGCAGGCTTCACTGTTTTAACACCGTGTCAGTAGCAGGCTTCACCACTGTTTTAACACTGTGTCAGTAGCAGGCTTCACCACTGTTTTAACACTGTGTCAGTAGCAGGCTTCACCAGTGTTTTAACACTGTCAGTAGCAGGCTTCACCAGTGTTTTAACACCGTGTTGGTAGCAGGCTTCACCACTGTTTTAACACTGTCAGTAGCAGGCTTCACCAGTGTTTTAACACCATGTCAGTAGCAGGCTTCACCACTGTTTTAACACTGTCAGTAGCAGGCTTCACCACTGTTTTAGCACTGTGTTGGTAGCAGGCTTCACCACTGTTTTAACACTCTGTCAGTAGCAGGCTTCACCACTGTTTTAACACCGTGTCAGTAGCAGGCTTCACCACTGTTTTAACACCGTGTCAGTAGCAGGCTTCACCACTGTTTTAACACAGTCAGTAGCAGGCTTCACGATTTTAACACCGCGTCAGTAGCAGGCTTCACGATTTAAATACCGTGTTGGTAGCAGGCTTCACTACTGTTTTAAAGGGACTTATATTTCTTTCATGGCTTCCTCTATATCTCTGCCTCCCGTAGCTGTTGGGAACACACACCTGGTTCCCATATCCAGCACTGCAGTACAGCTTGTCTACTTTTCTGTTAAATGTGGCCTGGGGAGGTTTCTGTCTCAACAGACACTCTCCTGGCATGTGAAAGAGATGTTGGTGGAATTGGAACAGTGGATGAAGGGTCGGCTAGAACAGGACGGCCCCATTCCCCCAAAAATTGAGGGAGGCATGGAGGCGACAGGTGGATTTGAGGGGACGTCAGTTTTGTGGTGAAGGTTGTGGTAACCATCCGGACCGGTGGAGGGGGTTCCAATGTGGTAACCATAGTGACGGCTGTCTGCGATCCTCACTCAAAGTCCCTTAGCAACCAGAGAGAGAAAGGGAGCGCAAGAGAGAGCCCTTAATCTTTTTCCAGATGCCTTCATCCTTCCCTCAGCCTGCTGCTTTCCTCAGCACTGACCAACCTGGACCCTCCCTCCCTCTCTCCATCCCTCCCTCAGCCTTCTGCTTTCATCAGCACTGACCAACCTGGACCCTCCCTCCCTCTCTACATCCCTCCCTCCCTCTCTCCATCCCTCCCTCCCTCCCCCTCTCCCTCCCTCCCTCCCTCTCTCCCTCCCTCCCCCTCTCCCTCCCTCCCTCCCTCTCTCCCTCCCTCCCTCCCTCACGCTCTCTCTCCCTCCCTCCCTCCCTCCCTCACGCTCTCTCTCCCTCCCTCCCTCCCTCCCTCACTCTCTCCATCCCTCCCTCCCTCACTCTCTTTCCATCCCTCCCTCCCTCACTCTCTTTCCATCCCTCCCTCCCTCTGTCTGGTCTTTGAATGCATTGTAACTTTCCATCCTGAGGGAGAGAAAAAAGACTGTCTGGGTCTGCTTTCCTTTGGAAAGTTCAGTGGTCTGATTCAGACTGTACCCAGGGCAGGTTACAGTGGTCTGATTCAGACTGTACCCAGGGCAGGTTACAGTGGTCTGATTCAGACTGTACCCAGGGCAGGTTACAGTGGTCTGATTCAGACTGTACCCAGGGCAGGTTACAGTGGTCTGGTTCAGACTGTACCCGGGGCAGGTTACAGTGGTCTGATTCAGACTGTACCCAGGGCAGGTTACAGTGGTCTGGTTCAGACTGTACCCAGGGCAGGTTACAGTGGTCTGATTCAGACTGTACCCAGGGCAGGTTACAGTGGTCTGGTTCAGACTGTACCCAGGGCAGGTTACAGTGGTCTGGTTCAGACTGTACCCAGGGCAGGTTACAGTGGTCTGGTTCAGACTGTACCCAGGGCAGGTTACAGTGGTCTGATTCAGACTGTACCCAGGGCAGGTTACAGTGGTCTGGTTCAGACTGTACCCAGGGCAGGTTACAGTGGTCTGATTCAGACTGTACCCAGGGCAGGTTACAGTGGTCTGATTCAGACTGTACCCAGGGCAGGTTACAGTGGTCTGATTCAGACTGTACCCAGGGCAGGTTACAGTGGTCTGATTCAGACTGTACCCAGGGCAGGTTACAGTGGTCTGGTTCAGACTGTACCCGGGGCAGGTTACAGTGGTCTGATTCAGACTGTACCCAGGGCAGGTTACAGTGGTCTGATTCAGACTGTACCCAGGGCAGGTTAGTGGTCTGATTCAGACTGTACCCAGGGCAGGTTACAGTGGTCTGATTCAGACTGTACCCAGGGCAGGTTAGTGGTCTGATTCAGACTGTACCCAGGGCAGGTTAGTGGTCTGATTCAGACTGTACCCAGGGCAGGTTAGTGGTCTGATTCAGACTGTACCCAGGGCAGGTTACAGTGGTCTGATTCAGACTGTACCCAGGGTAGGTTACAGTGGTCTGACTGTACCCAGGGCAGGTTACCGTGGTCTGACTGTACCCAGGGCAGGTTACCGTGGTCTGACTGTACCCAGGGCAGGTTACCGTGGTCTGACTGTACCCAGGGCAGGTTACCGTGGTCTGACTGTACCCAGGGCAGGTTACCGTGGTCTAACTGTACCCAGGGCAGGTTACAGTGGTCTGACTGTACCCAGGGCAGGTTACCGTGGTCTGATTCAGACTGTACCCAGGGCAGGTTACAGTGGTCTGACTGTACCCAGGGCAGGTTACCGTGGTCTGACTGTACCCAGGGCAGGTTACCGTGGTCTAACTGTACCCAGGGCAGGTTAGTGGTCTGATTCAGACTGTACCCAGGGCAGGTTACAGTGGTCTGATTCAGACTGTACCCAGGGCAGGTTAGTGGTCTGATTCAGACTGTACCCAGGGCAGGTTAGTGGTCTGATTCAGACTGTACCCAGGGCAGGTTACAGTGGTCTGATTCAGACTGTACCCAGGGTAGGTTACAGTGGTCTGACTGTACCCAGGGCAGGTTACCGTGGTCTGACTGTACCCAGGGCAGGTTACCGTGGTCTGACTGTACCCAGGGCAGGTTACCGTGGTCTGACTGTACCCAGGGCAGGTTACCGTGGTCTGACTGTACCCAGGGCAGGTTACCGTGGTCTAACTGTACCCAGGGCAGGTTACAGTGGTCTGACTGTACCCAGGGCAGGTTACCGTGGTCTGATTCAGACTGTACCCAGGGCAGGTTACAGTGGTCTGACTGTACCCAGGGCAGGTTACCGTGGTCTAACTGTACCCAGGGCAGGTTACCGTGGTCTAACTGTACCCAGGGCAGGTTATAGTGGTCTGATTCAGACTGTAAAAAATAAAGAAAAACCCTTGAAAATGGTGTGTGAATGTGATATTTCATTTATATTTTATTTTTTTAAACATTTGCAAACATTTCTCAAAACCTGTTTTTACTTTGTCATTATGGGGAATTGTGTGTAGATTGAGGGGGGGGACAATTGAATAACATTTAGAATAAAATGTACCGTAACAAAATGTGGAAAAAGTCAAGGGGCCTGAATATTTTCCTAACGCGCTGTTCGTCACAACTTTGAGCATTTAACTATAATGCCATGTTTTATGAAGGAGAATTCCTTTCAACTATTCGTCATGACCCACTTTCAAAAACAACCTGATTGAAATGATTTTATTTTCCAGAAGAGCTGGGTTCTACAGCAATACACGCACGTGTTTAATTACATTACTGTGTGTTCGTGTGAATATGTGCTTTTGGCAAAACTACATCCGGTGAGTTCTTCAGGCAGCCCAAAATACTTTTTGAAAATAGTTTTTGGGGTTAAACCTTGACAATACAGTAGTTAGTCTTTGTCTGTTATTTAGTCTGTCTGCCAGTTAGACTAACTCATAGACAAAAGACTGACTGACTGACTCTTTTGTCAGTTAGTGTTAGTCTGTCTGTTATCAGCATGCTTTGCTTGAGTTTGATTTAATATATACAAATGCATTTGTTGTCAGAAATGTGCTGTTTCCTCCAGGAGAAACTGCATGGATAGTTTTGATATTTGTGTGATTTGTAAAGCGTCAATCGGCAATTGAAACGATAACAAAGCCCCTCCTCGTCCCTGTTCCGGGTTAAAAGCTGAGGGACTGGAGACATGTCACCAAGCTCATGAATACAAGGATTGACCATCCTTGAGATCAACATGTTAGTTTTAACCATGTTTTGACCCTATACGTTGTTTGTTTACATTTACTTTATAACAAGCGTATATTTTGGCTTCTGATGGGGTACGACAGTTGTACTAAGCTCATAAGTTATATTATTTTATTTTATTTTTACCTTTATTTAACCAGGCAAGTCAGTTAAGAACAAATTCTTATTTTCAATGACGGCCTAGGAACAGTGGGTTAACTGCCTTGTTCAGGGGCAGAACGACAGATTTGTACCTTGTCAACTCAGGGGGTTTGAACTTGCAACACTCTAACCACTAGGCTACCCTGCCGCCCCGAACCAATGGGTACGTACTGTATAATTTTAATTTATAAGCCCCCCCCCCCAAAAAGAAAGTATGTAACAACTGCAGATTGTTCCTTTTTAAGAGCTGCTTTTACTCACTTCACTTGTTGAAAACTTCCTGATTTGTACCCGTGTTACTCTAGTTCTTCACTGAAATGTCCCTAACCAGGAATTCATCTGCACTAACAAGTGATTTATCTGTATTTCTGGACCTTATCGATATCAACACCATTCCAGGTTGACAGAAACCAACTCAAAAGAGTGCCTTTTGATCCAATTACAATGAGGACAGTAGTGATAATCTTGTAGAGTTGTAAGTGTCAGATATGCAGTGGAAAGCTCTGAATTTAGTTTACGGTGCAGCCCTTTGGCTCTGGTCGGTGCGTTGTAACAGAAGAGCCTGTGGTGTCACCACTCAACCACGGGTTAGCCACACGGGTTGTTATTTATACCCACGGCGTATCCAGATGGACAGTCGGTCTATCTTCTGTCCGACAGACATCTGTTGTGCCCCTCAGGCCTTCCTACCAAAGTGTTTATGCTTTGTTTGCCTTACGATCTTCATTGAATTACCTTGACATGTGCTTTTAGTTCTGCCATTTACCCATGTGAGGGAGAGTTTAGTTCTACCATTTACCCCTGGGAGGGAGCGTTTAGTTCTACCATTTACCCCTGGGAGGGAGCGTTTAGTTCTACCATTTACCCCTGGGAGAGAGCGTTTAGTTCTGCCATTTACCCCTGGGAGGGAGCGTTTAGTTCTACCATTCACCCCTGTGAGGGAGCGTTTAGTTCTACCATTCACCCCTGTGAGGGAGAGTTTAGTTCTACCATTCACCCCTGTGAGGGAGAGTTTAGTTCTACCATTTACCCCTGGGAGGGAGCGTTTAGTTCTACCATATACCCCTGTGAGGGAGTGTTTAGTTCTACCATATACCCCTGTGAGGGAGTGTTTAGTTCTACCATTTACCTCTGTGAGGGAGAGTTTAGTTCTACCATTTACCCCTGGGAGGGAGCGTTTAGTTCTACCATTTACCCCTGTGAGGGAGCGTTTAGTTCTACCATTTACCCCTGTGAGGGAGAGTTTAGTTCTACCATTTACCCCTGTGAGGGAGCGTTTAGTTCTGCCATTTACCCCTGTGAGGGAGCATTTAGTTCTACCATTTACCCCTGGGAGGGAGCATTTAGTTCTACCATTTACCCCTGTGAGGGAGTATTTAGTTCAACCATTTACCCCTGGGAGGGAGCGTTTAGTTCTACCATCATACAATCATACAATATATGATACAATGTGATTTTCTGGATTTTGGTTTTAGATTCCGTCTCTCACAGTTGATGTGTACCTATGATAAAAATTACAGTCCTCTACATGCTTTGTAAGTAGGAAAACCTGCAAAATCGGCAGTGTATCAAATACTTGTTCTCCCCACTGTAAATACCAGATTTCCTATAATGTCCTCCAATAATCTATATGTGCAATTTATGGTATTTGTGTTGCTATAACATTTGGTTTAAAGTGACTTTGAGGATTATTTGGGCAGGATTTTTGAGCCATCCTGCTATAGACTAATCAAATCAAATGTTGTCACACACACATGGTTAGCAGATGCGAGTGTAGCGAAATGCTTGTGCTTCTAGTTCCCGACCATGCAGTAATATCTAACAAGTAATCTAACCTACCAATAGTAACCTAACAATCACATTTTTTTCACTAGTGGGTTAAGTAAATAAAGAAAACTAAGTCATATTTTTGGTCATTGTCTCCCAGGATCAATGCATTCAATCACTTTTTGTGTATTTCAAATGTTGCTGGAAATATGACCAAATTAGTATTTACTTCAAAATTCTGAAAACTGAAATGATACTACATTCAAATGATGGTAAATGTGGATTGTACTTTCTGCACATTAAAGTAAACATTTGTTTTACAGTATGTAGTGCTAATTAACAATACTTTTGCTAAAATCTATATTTTTTTATTTATATATCTCATGATGTTTTGATAAGAATCAAGTTTATATTCTTCTATCATCGTTGTTTTTTTTTCAAATCGTTTATTTTTCAAAATGACCCCAGTTAGTATTTCATGTATGTTAAATATGTTGGTGGTATGAAGATGAAGGACCCTCTTGTGCGTCGTGTATATATAAATACATTTCCAGAAGTGATAGGATCAACCTTTTTTTGTTGAGGTCACTTGATCAAAACATTTAATTGAAGTGTCCCATTCCAGTTACAGGCTTCACATGTGGCAAAGAGGGGTTTCTTCTGACAGAGACCCCACTTGTTTTTTGGGGGGGTTTTCTTATAGCAAACTCCAAACATTTTAATTTGTTTTCAGATTTGTTTAGTAGAATAAAACACAGGCTTTGCTTTGACTTTTAGATCATCCATTTCCCCCTGGCAAGGATTTCTGTCACACATATTAAATCAATACTCCTACTAAAAAAGGAGACATTGTTGTCCATTGCTATGGGCTTATCAATAGGGCTCATTCAAAAAGCTATGACATCACTAGATATGACATCACAAGCTATGATATCACAAGCTATGGTGAGTGACTCAAGCAGTGGATTTGAGGTATATGAATTGTGAGTGTCCTCCGGTTGCTGACCAGATGGTTGTGTTGTTGCAGGCTTTCTCTGAAGATCGAACCTATGCACGGCTCCCCGCGCATGGCCTCATCCAAGGAAGACCTAGCAGGTAAGACCCGTGTGTGTATCTGTGTTTGTGTGTCCTCCGTTTAAATATTATTGGGTTTTAGAGCCTTGTACGCACATCCCTTTCCTTCTGGCCAACCTCTCACGTTCCTTTCCTTCTGGTCAACCTTTCACATCCCTTTCCTTCTAGCCAACCTCTCACGTCCCTTTCCTTCTAGCCAACCACTCACGTCCCTTTCCTTCTAGCCAACCACTCACGTCCCTTTCCTTCTAGCCAACCACTCACGTCCCTTTCCTTCTAGCCAACCACTCACGTCCCTTTCCTTCTAGCCAACCACTCACGTCCCTTTCCTTCTAGCCAACCACTCACGTCCCTTTCCTTCTAGCCAACCACTCACGTCCCTTTCCTTCTAGCCAACCACTCACGTCCCTTTCCTTCTAGCCAACCACTCACGTCCCTTTCCTTCTAGCCAACCACTCACGTCCCTTTCCTTCTAGCCAACCACTCACGTCCCTTTCCTTCTAGCCAACCACTCACGTCCCTTTCCTTCTAGCCAACCACTCACGTCCCTTTCCTTCTAGCCAACCACTCACGTCCCTTTCCTTCTAGCCAACCACTCACGTCCCTTTCCTTCTAGCCAACCTCTCACGTCCCTTTCCTTCTGGCCAACCTCTCACGTCCCTTTCCTTCTGGCCAACCTCTCACGTCCCTTTCCTTCTAGCCAACCTCTCACGTCCCTTTCCTTCTAGCCAACCTCTCACGCCCCTTTCCTTCTGGCCAACCTCTCACGTTCCTTTCCTTCTGGCCAACCTCTCACGTCCCTTTCCTTCTAGCCAACCTCTCACGCCCCTTTCCTTCTAGCCAACCTCTCACATTCCTTTCCTTCTATCCAACCTCTCACGCCCCTTTCCTTCTAGCCAACCTCTCACATTCCTTTCCTTCTAGCCAACCTCTCACATCCCTTCTGGTCAACCTCTCACGTCCCTTTCCTTCTGGCCAACCTCTCACGTCCCTTTCCTTCTGGCCAACCTCTCACGTCCCTTTCCTTCTGGCCAACCTCTCACGTCCCTTTCCTTCTGGCCAACCTCTCACGTCCCTTTCCTTCTGGCCAACCTCTCACCTCCCTTTCCTTCTGGCCAACCTCTCACGTCCCTTTCCTTCTGGCCAACCTTTCGGGAAGAATGCCTTGAAAAAGAAATGGGGAAAAAAAGTTCAAGGTTAATCACCGATCAAACTCAATGACCCTCAAACTGCGGATGACCCTCAAACTGTGAGTTGGGGGCAGGCGGGGGGGGGGGGTGATTCCCTGTCCCAGCATGCAACGAGGCTTTCAGCTTGGCCCCACCTGAGTGTTTACGCCGTGGCAGAATGAGATCACTGGCTACCAATCCCGGCAAACCTCTCAGGATTGAGTTATTGCGGGGCCCAGGAGGGCCGGCGAGGGCCAGCCCTGGTTGAGTCATTCCATTTGGATTGGAGGGAGAGGGGGAAACAAGCGCAGCACTGGCCTGGCTGTTCCAGAGTGGGCTGAAGCAACACAAGCAACCCCCCCCCCCCACCCCCCCCCCCCATCTCCACCTCCACACTGACCCATTCAGAGCTAAGACGTCAGTCTTCCTCTCTTTCTCTTTTCACTCTTTCTTGTACAACCTCTTGTCTCTCTTTCACTTGGCTTCTATCTCCGCCCCTCTCTTGTCTTTCCCACTGTACTCTGAGGTCATCTATAGAGTCGGGGTGTTACAACAATTATCCCGCATGCTATCTGAGTTTAATCCACGTCAAGGGCAGCAGACGAAATAAGCAGTGATTTTTTTTTTTTTTAAATGCTCCATGTGGACAGATGTTACAGGGAATGGTTCCTTTCCTTGATTTCTTGACCTTCCTTTACTTTCCTCTGTCTGTTGACCAGGAGAGTGTTAAGGGTGATGTAATGGGGTTGGAATTGCTCCAGATGGATGTGGGTTGGGGGAATAGAGAGTTCCACGGAATGGTGAAAAAAAAAAAAGAAGGTTGCAGGGGGAGTGTGCGTGTGATGACTCTTCATTCACAGGGAGTAGACAGTGATTGCGTATAGGCTAAACAATGGCAACATTGACGGCTTCCTTCCGTTATGAAGTGTGTGTGTGTGTGTGTGTGGACAGTGCCGTATTATTTCATTTATTTAATAAGCAAAGTTATTCAATAATCAATACCCCCTTTCACTCAATAACTGGGTGTTCTGTTCTGCTTTTAGCTGCAATGACTCCAACCAAACGCTTCCTGTAGTTGTTGATCAGTCGCTCACGTCGCAGTGGAGGAATTTTGGCCCCCTCTTCCATGCAGAACTGCTTTAACTCAGAAACATTTGTGGGGTTTTGACCATGAACTGCTGATTTCAGGTCCTGCCACAACAACTCAATCGGGTTTAGGTCTGGACTTTTGACTAGGCCATTCCAGAACTTTATTTTCAGGCATTCTGATGTAGACTAGGATCTATTTAACCGGTCGTAAGTTGTTGTTTTTCTGTCACTCTTGGTGAACATAACTCAGAGAAAATACATATCACATGTGGCGTTCCACAAGGTTCCGTTTTGGGTCCGGTACTGTTCCGTGTGTATATACGTTACCCCTTTGGCAGCGTTATCAGAAAGCACAGCATCGATTTTCACTGCTACGCAGACGATACACAACTTTACATTTCTGTGTCAGCAGAGAATTTTAGCTCCACAGAAAAATTATTTGACTGTATTAGTGATTTTAAATACTTGGATGGCTCACAACTTCCTCCAGCTAAATCAAGACAAGGCCGAGGTACTTATTGTTGGAGCCAAAGCACAGAGAGAGAATTAGGCCTCATATTTTAATTCACGGGCAATAAAGATAAAACACCAAGTAAAAAAAACCTAGCTGTTATTTTAGATTCTTAACTCAATTTTCGAATCACACATTAGGAATATGAACAAAATAGCTTTTTACCACCTGAGGAACATTGCCAAGGTGTGGACGTTTCTCTCTCAGGCTGATAGAATTCATTTTAAGATTCTTCTATTGGTTTTTAAATCAACCCATGATTGTGCACCCCAATACTGCAGACAACCTTTTAAGTTATGTACCCAGTAGATTCCTCAGGCACTGGCCTTTTAACTATCCCAAAGCCTAAGACCAAGAGGCATTGAGAAGCATCCTTTAGTTACTATGACCCCAGCCTCTGGAATAGCCTGCCTAGAGAACCTGAGGGGGACAAAACTGTGGACATCTTTTATGTTTATTCTGTATTAAATATTTCCGTTTTTATTTTCATTGTTTTTCTTTTTTCCTGTGAAGCACATTGTGTTGCAGTCCGTGTCTGAAATGTGCTGTATAAATGAAGCTTGATTTGATGTGATTAGTGTGTTCTGGATCATTGTCTTGCTGCATGACCCAGCTGCTCTTCAGCTCACGGATGGATAGCTTGACATTCTCCTTTAGAATTCTCTGTTTCTCTGATTCTGAGCAGAATTCATGATTGTGAGAGAAGGATCAACAACTGCAGGAAGCGTTTAGTTGCAGTCGTTGCTGCTAACAAATGGCACAACCAGTTATTGAGTGTAAGGGGGGGCAATTTACTTTTTTGGGGTGTTGCGTAACTTTGTTGCTTTAATCATGTATTTAATTATCAACATTTTGTTATTTGTTCACTCAGGTTTCCTTTATCTAATATTATGTTTTGGTTGAAGATCTGACAATATTCAGTGTCAGAAATACGCAAAAATAGAGAATCTGAAAGGGTGAAAAGTTTTGTGTGTGAGGGGGTATATGGTGGGGATATAAGGGGGGGGGGGGTGTAGGGGTGTAGCGAATCTGTATGGGGGGGTGGGGGGGGTGTAGACAAGCTATATTGAAACAGGTGAGTCTATAAGGACTACATTCTGTCCTGGGATAATGGGCCCTTACCAGGACTACAATCTGTCCTGGGACAATGGGCCCTTACCAGGAGTACAATCTGTCCTGGGACAATGGGCCCTTACCAGGACTACATTCTGTCCTGGGACAATGGGCCCTTACCAGGAGTACAATCTGTCCTGGGACAATGGGCCCTTACCAGGACTACATTCTGTCCTGGGACAATGGGCCCTTACCAGGACTACAATCTGTCCTGGGACAATGGGCTCTTACCAGGACTACAATCTGTCCTGGGATAATGGGCCCTTACCAGGAGTACAATCTGTCCTGGGACAATGGGCCCTTACCAGGACTACATTCTGTCCTGGGACAATGGGCCCTTACCAGGACTACAATCTGTCCTGGGACAATGGGCTCTTACCAGGACTACAATCTGTCCTGGGATAATGGGCCCTTACCAGGACTACATTCCGTCCTGGGACAATGGGCCCTTACCAACCTGCCAGTCTTCCCAAAGAGAAAAAAGAGGGCTAAAGGAATAGGGACAATGCATTATGGGTAGGAATAAGTATGGTATAGCATGCATTTAATACAAACCAAAGTAAAAGGGATTGTTTAAGTCTATGTCTAAAGCGTTTTATGTGGGACCTTTTACTACGTTTTATATTTTTATCAACTGATGGAGACGTTTGATAGGATTCAGAGAACATTTGGTATGTAAGCATACTGAGGCTGTACACGTGCTATAGACGTAGCCGGTGTGTAAAACACAGTCGGTTAATTCCAAAGAATTCCGTTTTATTTTTGAGTTTTAGTATGACTTTTTATTTGCGCTCACTGTCACACAATGAACCCGGACGGGGACAGCCAATGGTGAGACATTTCCTTCTGCGCTCATTAAGGAAGCAGCTAAAAGTAGTCTAATAGCAGTGTCACTCGGCGACCAGACCCCAGGAATGTAACAAAAGGCTATATATTTTTTTTTCCATGTTCCAGTGGTCTAATCTCAGCGATCAGGGGACCACGTTATGGGGGACTGTATTTATCAGGGTTGCCACGGTAACCTGCAACTTCTGTTTTCTCTCCCTCTTTATTTTTCTTTTTCTAACACGTTTTCTTTTCATTACAAGGCCAGAAAGAAATGTGCAGGATATTCAGATTTACAGCTTGATTACCACATCGACACAGACAAGTAGGAGCAACCAATGCTGTTGTTTCTAAAAACAGGACTGTAAAGACTGTGGTAGCACACTGAACTCAAAGCCCATTCATTTTTTGCTTAGGAAGCTAATGCAAGCCTTCAGGTTTCAGGCAAGGTTAGTCATTATCACATATATCACTGAACAGACCCTGTAACATGAGTGAAAAGAAACACTGTGCCACAAAAATAAATAGTAATGTTACCAATCTTGCCATTGCAAAAAAAGCCGGACATTATGCACAGTATGTTGTTAAGCATGCAAAACACAGGAAGACTCTGAGAGCGTTTGTTACCTAAGCCCTTTCCCCTGTTTTGCCAAAGGGACTGAAAAACATACCTGACAGACAACGTGAAAAGATATAATCACAGATCAAGTGGCCGCGCCCCATCAAGGAAGGGTTTCCCATCGAGGAAGGTTAGGGGTTTCCCATCGAGGAAGGTTAGGGGTTTCCCATCGAGGAAGGTTAGGGGTTTCCCATCGAGGAAGGTTAGGGGTTTCCCATCGAGGAAGGTTAGGGGTTTCCCATCTAGGAAGGTTAGGGGTTTCCCATCTAGGAAGGTTAGGGGTTTCCCATCTAGGAAGGTTAAGGGTTTCCCATCTAGGAAGGTTAGGGGTTTCCCATCGAGGACGGTTAGGGGTTTCCCATCTAGGAAGGTTAGGGGTTTCCCATCGAGGAAGGTTAGGGGTTTCCCATCGAGGAAGGTTAGGGGTTTCCCATCGAGGAAGGTTAGGGGTTTCCCATCGAGGAAGGTTAAGGGTTTCCCATCTAGGAAGGTTAAGGGTTTCCCATCTAGGAAGGTTAGGGGTTTCCCATCGAGGAAGGTTAGGGGTTTCCCATCGAGGAAAGTTAGGGGTTTCCCATCGAGGAAGATTTAGGATTTCCCATCTAGGAAGGTTAGGGGTTTCCCATCGAGGAAGGTTAGGGGTTTCCCATCTAGGAAGGTTAGGGGTTCCCCATCTAGGAAGGTTAGGGGTTCCCCATCTAGGAAGGTTAGGGGTTCCCCATCAAGGAAGGGTTTTTCCATCGAGGAAGATTTAGGGTTTCCCATCTAGGAAGGTTAGGGGTTCCCCATCGAGGAAGGTTAGGGGTTCCCCATCGAGGAAGGTTAGGGGTTCCCCATCTAGGGAGGTTAGGGGTTTCCCATCTAGGAAGGTTAGGGGTTCCCCATCGAGGAAGGTTAGGGGTTCCCCATCGAGGAAGGTTAGGGGTTCCCCATCGAGGAAGGTTAGGGGTTTCCCATCTAGGAAGGTTAGGGGTTTCCCATCTAGGAAGGTTATGGGTTTCCCATCTAGGAAGATTAGGAGTTTCCCATCTAGGAAGGTTAGGGGTTCCCCATCTAGGAAGGTTAGGGGTTCCCTATCAAGTAAGGGTTTTTCCATCTAGGAAGATTAGGGGTTTCCCATCTAGGAAGGTTAGGGGTTCCCCATCAAGGAAGGGTTTTTCCATCGAGGAATATTTAGGGTTCCCCATCGAGGAAGGTTAGGGGTTCCCCATCGAGGAAGCTTAGGGGTTCCCCATCGACGAAGGTTAGTGGTTCCCCATCGCGGAATGTTAGGGGTTCCCCTTCTAGGGAGGTTAGGGGTTTCCCATCTAGGAAGGTTAGGGGTTTCCCATCTAGGAAGGTTAGGGGTTCCCCATCTAGGAAGGTTAGGGGTTCCCAATCAAGTAAGGGTTTTTCCATCGAGGAAGATTTAGGGTTTCCCATCTAGGAAGGTTAGGGGTTCCCCATCTAGGACGATTAGGGGTTTCCCATCTAGGATGGTTAGGGGTTTCCCATCGAGGAAGGTTAGGGGTTTCCCATCGAGGAAGGTTAGGGGTTTCCCCATCGAGGAAGGTTAGGGGTTTCCCCATCGAGGAAGGTTAGGGGTTTCCCATCGAGGAAGGTTAGGGGTTTCCCATCGAGGAAGGTTAGGGGTTTCCCATCGAGGAAGATTAGGGGTTTCCCATCGAGGAAGGTTAGGGGTTTCCCCAGCTAGGAAGGTTAGGGGTTTCCCATCTAGGAAGGTTAGGGGTTTCCCATCGAGGAAGTTTAGGGGTTTCCCATCGAGGAAGGTTGGGGGGTTCCCATCTAGGAAGGTTAGGAGTTTCCCCATCTAGGAATGTTAGTGGTTTCCCATCAAGGAAGGTTAGGGGTTTCCCATCTAGGAAGGTTAGGGGTTCCCCATCTAGGAAGGTTAGGGGTTCCCCATCAAGGAAGGGTTTTTCCATCGAGGAAGATTTAGGGTTTCCCATCTAGGAAGGTTAGGGGTTTCCCATCGAGGAAGGTTAGGGGTTCCCCATCGAGGAAGGTTAGGGGTTCCCCATCGAGGAAGCTTAGGGGTTCCCCATCGAGGAAGGTTAGGGGTTCCCCATCGAGGAAGGTTAGGGGTTCCCCATCGAGGAAGGTTAGGGGTTTCCCATCTAGGAAGGTTAGGGGTTTCCCATCTAGGAAGGTTAGGGGTTTCCCATCTAGGAAGATTAGGGGTTTCCCATCTAGGAAGATTAGCGGTTTCCCATCTAGGAAGGTTAGGGGTTCCCCATCTAGGAAGGTTAGGGGTTCCCTATCAAGTAAGGGTTTTTCCATCTAGGAAGATTAGGGGTTTCCCATCTAGGAAGGTTAGGGGTTTCCCATCGAGGAAGGTTAGGGGTTTCCCATCTAGGAAGGTTAGGGGTTTCCCATCGAGGAAGGTTAGGGGTTTCCCATCTAGGAAGGTTAGGGGTTTCCCCATTGAGGAAGGTTAGGGGTTTCCCATCGAGGAAGGTTAGGGGTTTCCCATCTAGGAAGGTTAGGGGTTTCCCCATTGAGGAAGGTTAGGGGTTTCCCATCGAGGAAGGTTAGGGGTTTCCCATCTAGGAAGGTTAGGGGTTTCCCCATTGAGGAAGGTTAGGGCTTTCCCATCGAGGAAGGTTAGGGGTTTCCCATCTAGGAAGGTTAGGGGTTTCCCCATCGAGGAAGGTTAGGGGTTTCCCCATCGAGGAAGGTTAGTGGTTTCCCATCTAGGAAGGTTAGTTGTTTCCCATCTAGGAAGGTTAGGGGTTTCCCATCTAGGAAGGTTAGGGGTTTCCCATCTAGGAAGGTTAGGGGTTCCCCATCTAGGAAGGTTAGGGGTTCCCCATCAAGGAAGGGTTTTTCCATCGAGGAAGATTTAGGGTTTCCCATCTAGGAAGGTTAGGGGTTTCCCATCTAGGAAGGTTAGGGGTTCCCCATCGAGGAAGGTTAGGGGTTCCCCATCGAGGGAAGTTAGGGGTTCCCCATCGAGGAAGGTTAGGGGTTTCCCATCGAGGAAGGTTAGGGGTTTCCCATCGAGGAAGGTTAGGGGTTTCCCATCGAGGAAGGTTAGGGGTTTCCCATCTAGGAAGGTTAGGGGTTTCCCATCTAGGAAGGTTAGGGGTTTCCCATCTAGGAAGGTATTGGGTTTCCCATCTAAGAAGGTTAGGGGTCCCCATCTAGGAAGGTTAGGGGTTCCCTATCAAGTAAGGGTTTTTCCATCAAGGAAGATTTAGGGTTTCCCATCTAGGAAGGTTAGGGGTTCCCCATCTAGGAAGATTAGGGGTTCCCCATCTAGGAAGGTTAGGGGTTTCCCATCTTGGAAGGTTAGGGGTTTCCCATCTAGGAAGGTTAGGGGTTTCCCATCTAGGAAGGTTAGGGGTTTCCCATCTAGGAAGGTTAGGGGTTTCCCATCGAGGAAGGTTAGAGGTTTCCCCATTGAGGAAGGTTAGGGGTTTCCCATCTAGGAAGGTTAGGGGTTTCCCATCTAGGAAGGTAAGGGGTTTCCCATCTAAGAAGGTTAGGGGTTCCCCATCTAGGGAGGTTAGGGGTTTCCCATCTAGGAAGGTTAGGGGTTTCCCATCTAGGAAGGTTAGGGGTTCCCAATCAAGTAAGGGTTTTTCCATCGAGGAAGATTTAGGGTTTCCCATCTAGGAAGGTTAGGGGTTTCCCATCTAGGAAGGTTAGGGGTTCCCCATCGAGGAAGGTTAGGGGTTCCCCATCGAGGAAGGTTAGGGGTTCCCCATCGAGGAAGGTTAGGGGTTCCCCATCGAGGAAGGTTAGGGGTTTCCCATCTAGGAAGGTTAGGGGTTTCCCATCTAGGAAGGTTAGGGGTTTCCCATCTAGGAAGGTTAGGGGTTTCCCATCTAGGAAGGTTAGGGGTTCCCCATCTAGGAAGGTTAGGGGTTCCCTATCAAGTAAGGGTTTTTCCATCGAGGAAGATTTAGGGTTTCCCATCTAGGAAGGTTAGGGGTTCTCCATCTAGGAAGATTAGGGGTTTCCCATCTAGGATGGTTAGGGGTTTCCCATCTTGGAAGGTTAGGGGTTTCCCATCGAGGAAGGTTAGGGGTTTCCCATCTAGGAAGTTTAGGGGTTTCCCATCGAGGAAGGTTAGGGGTTTCCCATCTAGGAAGGTTAGGGGTTTCCCCATTGAGGAAGGTTAGGGGTTTCCCATCGGGGAAGGTTAGGGGTTTCCCATCTAGGAAGGTTAGGGGTTTCCCATCGAGGAAGGTTAGGGGTTTTCCATCTAGGAAGGTTAGGGGTTTCCCCATCGAGGAAGGTTAGGGGTTTCCCCATCGAGGAAGGTTAGGGGGTTCCCATCTAGGAAGGTTAGGAGTTTCCCCATCTAGGAAGGTTAGTGGTTTCCCATCTAGGAAGGTTAGTGGTTTCCCATCTAGGAAGGTTAGGGGTTTCCCATCTAGGAAGGTTAGGGTTTCCCCATCTAGGAAGGTTAGGGGTTCCCCATCAAGGAAGGGTTTTTCCATCGAGGAAGATTTAGGGTTTCCCATCTAGGAAGGTTAGGGGTTTCCCATCTAGGAAGGTTAGGGGTTCCCACTCAAGTAAGGGTTTTTCCATCGAGGAAGATTTAGGGTTTCCCATCTAGGAAGGTTAGGGGTTTCCCATCTAGGAAGGTTAGGGGTTCCCCATCGAGGAAGGTTAGGGGTTCCCCATCGAGGAAGGTTAGGGGTTCCCCATCGAGGAAGGTTAGGGGTTCCCCATCGAGGAAGGTTAGGGGTTTCCCATCTAGGAAGGTTAGGGGTTTCCCATCTAGGAAGGTTAGGGGTTTCCCATCTAGGAAGGTTAGGGGTTTCCCATCTAGGAAGGTTAGGGGTTCCCCATCTAGGAAGGTTAGGGGTTCCCTATCAAGTAAGGGTTTTTCCATCGAGGAAGATTTAGGGTTTCCCATCTAGGAAGGTTAGGGGTTCTCCATCTAGGAAGATTAGGGGTTTCCCATCTAGGATGGTTAGGGGTTTCCCATCTTGGAAGGTTAGGGGTTTCCCATCGAGGAAGGTTAGGGGTTTCCCATCGAGGAAGGTTAGGGGTTTCCCATCGAGGAAGGTTAGGGGTTTCCCATCTAGGAAGGTTAGGGGTTTCCCCATTGAGGAAGGTTAGGGGTTTCCCATCGGGGAAGGTTAGGGGTTTCCCATCTAGGAAGGTTAGGGGTTTCCCATCGAGGAAGGTTAGGGTTTTTCCATCTAGGAAGGTTAGGGGTTTCCCCATCGAGGAAGGTTAGGGGTTTCCCCATCGAGGAAGGTTAGGGGGTTCCCATCTAGGAAGGTTAGGAGTTTCCCCATCTAGGAAGGTTAGTGGTTTCCCATCTAGGAAGGTTAGTGGTTTCCCATCTAGGAAGGTTAGGGGTTTCCCATCTAGGAAGGTTAGGGTTTCCCCATCTAGGAAGGTTAGGGGTTCCCCATCAAGGAAGGGTTTTTCCATCGAGGAAGATTTAGGGTTTCCCATCTAGGAAGGTTAGGGGTTTCCCATCTAGGAAGGTTAGGGGTTCCCCATCGAGGAAGGTTAGGGGTTCCCCATCGAGGAAAGTTAGGGGTTCCCCATCGAGGAAGGTTAGGGGTTTCCCATCGAGGAAGGTTAGGGGTTTCCCATCGAGGAAGGTTAGGGGTTTCCCATCTAGGAAGGTTAGGGGTTTCCCATCTAGGAAGGTTAGGGGTTTCCCATCTAGGAAGGTTAGGGGTTTCCCATCTAGGAAGGTAAGGGGTTTCCCATCTAAGAAGGTTAGGGGTTTCCCATCTAGGAAGGTTAGGGGTTCCCTATCAAGTAAGGGTTTTTCCATCGAGGAAGATTTAGGGTTTCCCATCTAGGAAGATTAGGGGTTCCCCATCTAGGAAGATTAGGGGTTTCCCATCTAGGATGGTTAGGGGTTTCCCATCTTGGAAGGTTAGGGGTTTCCCATCTAGGAAGGTTAGGGGTTTCCCATCTAGGAAGGTTAGGGGTTTCCCATCTAGGAAGGTTAGGGGTTTCCCATCGAGGAAGGTTAGGGGTTTCCCCATTGAGGAAGGTTAGGGGTTTCCCATCTAGGAAGGTTAGGGGTTTCCCATCTAGGGAGGTTAGGGGTTTCCCATCTAGGAAGGTTAGGGGTTTCCCATCTAGGATGGTTAGGGTTTCCCCATCTAGGAAGGTTAGGGGTTCCCAATCAAGTAAGGGTTTTTCCATCGAGGAAGATTTAGGGTTTCCCATCTAGGAAGGTTAGGGGTTCCCCATCTAGGAAGATTAGGGGTTTCCAATCGAGGAAGGTTAGGGGTTTCCCATCGAGGAAGGTTAGGGGTTTCCCCATCGAGGAAGGTTAGGGGTTTCCCCATCGAGGAAGGTTAGGGGTTTCCCCATCGAGGAAGGTTAGAGGTTTCCCATCAAGGAAGGTTAGGGGTTTCCCATCGAGGAAGGTCAGGGGTTTCCCATCGAGGAAGGTTAGGGGTTTCCCATCGAGGAAGGTTAGGGGTTTCCCCATCTAGGAAGGTTAGGGGTTTCCCATCTAGGAAGGTTAGGGGTTTCCCCATCTAGGAAGGTTAGGGGTTTCCCATCTAGGAAGGTTAGGGGTTTCCCATCGAGGAAAGTTAGGTGGTTCCCATCTAGGAAGGTTAGGGGTTCCCCATCTAGGAAGGTTAGGGGTTCCCCATCAAGGAAGGGTTTTTCCATCGAGGAAGATTTAGGGTTTCCCATCTAGGAAGGTTAGGGGTGTCCCATCTAGGAAGGTTAGGGGTTCCCCATCGAGGAAGGTTATGGGTTCCTTGTCGAGGAAGGTTAGGGGTTCCCCATCGAGGAAGGTTAGGGGTTCCCCATCGAGGAAGGTTAGGGGTTTCCCATCGAGGAAGGTTAGGGGTTTCCCATCGAGGAAGGTTAGGGGTTTCCCATCGAGGAAGGTTAGGGGTTTCCCATCGAGGAAGGTTAGGGGTTTCCCATCGAGGAAGGTTAGGGGTTTCCCATCGAGGAAGGTTAGGGGTTTCCCATCTAGGAAGGTTAGGGGTTTCCCATCTAGGAAGGTTAGGGTTTCCCCATCTAGGAAGGTTAGGGGTTCCCCATCTAGGAAGATTAGGGGTTTCCCATCGAGGAAGGTTAGGGGTTCCCCATCTAGGAAGATTAGGGGTTTCCCATCGAGGAAGGTTAGGGGTTTCCCATCGAGGAAGGTTAGGGGTTTCCCATCGAGGAAGGTTAGGGGTTTCCCATTGAGGAAGGTTAGGGGTTTCCCATCGAGGAAGGTTAGGGGTTTCCCATCTAGGAAGGTTAGGGGTTTCCCATCTAGGAAGGTTAGGGTTTCCCCATCAAGTAAGGGTTTTTCCATCGAGGAAGATTTAGGGTTTCCCATCTAGGAAGGTTAGGGGTTTCCCATCTAGGAAGGTTAGGGGTTCCCCATCGAGGAAGGTTATGGGTTCCTTGTCGAGGAAGGTTAGGGGTTCCCCATCGAGGAAGGTTAGGGGTTCCCCATCGAGGAAGGTTAGGGGTTTCCCATCGAGGAAGGTTAGGGGTTTCCCATCGAGGAAGGTTAGGGGTTTCCCATCGAGGAAGGTTAGGGGTTTCCCCTCTAGGAAGGTTAGGGGTTTCCCCTCTAGGAAGGTTAGGGGTTTCCCATCGAGGAAGGTTAGGGGTTTCCCATCTAGGAAGGTTAGGGGTTTCCCATCTAGGAAGGTTAGGGTTTCCCCATCTAGGAAGGTTAGGGTTTCCCCATCTAGGAAGGTTAGGGGTTCCCCATCTAGGAAGATTAGGGGTTTCCCATCGAGGAAGGTTAGGGGTTTCCCCATCGAGGAAGGTTAGGGGTTTCCCCATCGAGGAAGGTTAGAGGTTTCCCATCAAGGTAAGTTAGAGGTTTCCCATCAAGGAAGGTTAGGGGTTTCCCATCGAGGAAGGTCAGGGGTTTCCCATCGAGGAAGGTTAGGGGTTTCCCATCGAGGGAGGTTAGGGGTTTCCCCATCTAGGGAGGTTAGGGGTTTCCCATCTAGGAAGGTTAGGGGTTTCCCATCGAGGAAGGTTAGGGGTTTCCCATCGAGGAAGGTTAGGGGTTTCCCCTCTAGGAAGGTTAGGGGTTTCCCATCGAGGAAGGTTAGGGGTTTCCCATCTAGGAAGGTTAGGGGTTTCCCATCTAGGAAGGTTAGGGTTTCCCCATCTAGGAAGGTTAGGGGTTCCCCATCTAGGAAGATTAGGGGTTTCCCATCGAGGAAGGTTAGGGGTTTCCCCATCGAGGAAGGTTAGGGGTTTCCCCATCGAGGAAGGTTAGGGGTTTCCCCATCGAGGAAGGTTAGGGGTTTCCCCATCGAGGAAGGTTAGAGGTTTCCCATCGAGGAAGGTTAGGGGTTTCCCATCGAGGAAGGTCAGGGGTTTCCCATCGAGGAAGGTTAGGGGTTTCCCATCGAGGAAGGTTAGGGGTTTCCCCATCTAGGAAGGTTAGGGGTTTCCCATCTAGGAAGGTTAGGGGTTTCCCATCGAGGAAAGTTAGGGGTTTCCCATCGAGGAAGGTTAGGTTGTTCCCATCTAGGAAGGTTAGGGGTTCCCCATCTAGGAAGGTTAGGGGTTCCCCATCAAGGAAGGGTTTTTCCATCGAGGAAGATTTAGGGTTTCCCATCTAGGAAGGTTAGGGGTTTCCCATCTAGGAAGGTTAGGGGTTTCCCGTCTAGGAAGGTTAGGGGTTCCCCGTCGAGGAAGGTTAGGGGTTCCCCATCGAGGAAGGTTAGGGGTTCCCCATCGAGGAAGGTTAGGGGTTTCCCATCGAGGAAGGTTAGGGGTTTCCCATCGAGGAAGGTTAGGGGTTTCCCATCGAGGAAGGTTAGGGGTTTCCCATCGAGGAAGGTTAGGGGTTTCCCATCGAGGAAGGTTAGGGGTTTCCCCTCTAGGAAGGTTAGGGGTTTCCCATCGAGGAAGGTTAGGGGTTTCCCATCTAGGAAGGTTAGGGGTTTCCCATCTAGGAAGGTTAGGGTTTCCCCATCTAGGAAGGTTAGGGGTTCCCAATCAAGTAAGGGTTTTTCCATCGAGGAAGATTTAGGGTTTCCCATCTAGGAAGGTTAGGGGTTCCCCATCTAGGAAGATTAGGGGTTCCCCATCTAGGAAGATTAGGGGTTTCCCATCTAGGATGGTTATGGGTTTCCCGTCTTGGAAGGTTAGGGGTTTCCCAACGAGGAAGGTTAGGGGTTTCCCATCTAGGAAGGTTAGGGGTTTCCCATCGAGGAAGGTTAGGGGTTTCCCATCGAGGAAGGTTAGGGGTTTCCCCATTGAGGAAGGTTAGGGGTTTCCCATCGAGGAAGGTTAGGGGTTTCCCATCGAGGAAGGTTAGGGGTTTCCCATCTAGGAAGGTTAGGGGTTCCCCATCTAGGAAGATTAGGGGTTTCCCATCTAGGAAGGTTAGGGGTTTCCCATCGAGGAAGGTTAGGGGTTTCCCATCGAGGAAGGTTATGGGTTCCTTGTCGAGGAAGGTTAGGGGTTCCCCATCGAGGAAGGTTAGGGGTTCCCCATCGAGGAAGGTTAGGGGTTCCCCATCGAGGAAGGTTAGGGGTTCCCCATCGAGGAAGGTTAGGGGTTTCCTATCGAGGAAGGTTAGGGGTTTCCCATCGAGGAAGGTTAGGGGTTTCCCATCTAGGAAGGTTAGGGGTTCCCCATCGAGGAAGGTTAGTGGTTTCCCATCGAGGAAGGTTAGGGGTTTCCCATCGAGGAAGGTTAGTGGTTTCCCATCGAGGAAGGTTAGGGGTTTCCCATCGAGGAAGGTTAGGGGTTTCCCATCTAGGAAGGTTAGGGGTTTCCCATCTAGGAAGGTTAGGGGTTCCCCATCTAGGAAGGTTAGGGGTTCCCCATCAAGGAAGGGTTTTTCCATCGAGGAAGATTTAGGGTTTCCCATCTAGGAAGGTTAGGGGTTTCCCATCTAGGAAGGTTAGGGGTTTCCTATCGAGGAAGGTTAGGGGTTCCCCATCGAGGAAGGTTAGGGGTTCCCCATCGAGGAAGGTTGGGGGTTCCCCATCGAGGAAGGTTGGGGGTTCCCCGTCGAGGAAGGTTAGGGGTTCCCCATCGAGGAAGGTTAGGGGTTCCCCATCGAGGAAGTTTAGGGGTTTCCCATCGAGGAAGGTTAGGGGTTTGCCATCGAGGAAGGTTAGGGGTTTCCCATCTAGGAAGGTTAGGGGTTTCCCATCTAGGAAGGTTAGGGGTTTCCCATCGAGGAAAGTTAGGGGTTTCCCATCGAGGAAGGTTAGGTGGTTCCCATCTAGGAAGGTTAGGGGTTCCCCATCTAGGAAGGTTAGGGGTTCCCCATCAAGGAAGGGTTTTTCCATCGAGGAAGATTTAGGGTTTCCCATCTAGGAAGGTTAGGGGTTTCCCATCTAGGAAGGTTAGGGGTTCCCCATCGAGGAAGGTTATGGGTTCCTTGTCGAGGAAGGTTAGGGGTTCCCCGTCGAGGAAGGTTAGGGGTTCCCCATCGAGGAAGGTTAGGGGTTTCCCATCGAGGAAGGTTAGGGGTTTCCCATCGAGGAAGGTTAGGGGTTTCCCCTCTAGGAAGGTTAGGGGTTTCCCCTCTAGGAAGGTTAGGGGTTTCCCCT
Organism: Oncorhynchus mykiss; assembly: GCF_013265735.2. Classification (NCBI taxonomy): domain Eukaryota; kingdom Metazoa; phylum Chordata; class Actinopteri; order Salmoniformes; family Salmonidae; genus Oncorhynchus; species Oncorhynchus mykiss. The sequence goes on along the minus strand of NC_048569.1, from coordinate 6,900,281 downwards.
CTAGGAAGGTTAGGGGTTTCCCATCGAGGAAGGTTAGGGGTTTCCCATCTAGGAAGGTTAGGGGTTTCCCATCTAGGAAGGTTAGGGTTTCCCCATCTAGGAAGGTTAGGGGTTCCCCATCTAGGAAGATTAGGGGTTTCCCATCGAGGAAGGTTAGGGGTTTCCCCATCGAGGAAGGTTAGGGGTTTCCCCATCGAGGAAGGTTAGGGGTTTCCCCATCGAGGAAGGTTATGGGTTTCCCCATCGAGGAAGGTTAGAGGTTTCCCATCGAGGAAGGTTAGGGGTTTCCCATCGAGGAAGGTCAGGGGTTTCCCATCGAGGAAGGTTAGGGGTTTCCCATCTAGGAAGGTTAGGGGTTTCCCCATCTAGGAAGGTTAGGGGTTTCCCATCTAGGAAGGTTAGGGGTTTCCCATCGAGGAAAGTTAGGGGTTTCCCATCGAGGAAGGTTAGGTTGTTCCCATCTAGGAAGGTTAGGGGTTCCCCATCTAGGAAGGTTAGGGGTTCCCCATCAAGGAAGGGTTTTTCCATCGAGGAAGATTTAGTGTTTCCCATCTAGGAAGGTTAGGGGTTTCCCATCTAGGAAGGTTAGGGGTTCCCCATCGAGGAAGGTTATGGGTTCCTTGTCGAGGAAGGTTAGGGGTTCCCCATCGAGGAAGGTTAGGGGTTCCCCATCGAGGAAGGTTAGGGGTTTCCCATCGAGGAAGGTTAGGGGTTTCCCATCGAGGAAGGTTAGGGGTTTCCCATCGAGGAAGGTTAGGGGTTTCCCATCGAGGAAGGTTAGGGGTTTCCCATCGAGGAAGGTTAGGGGTTTCCCCTCTAGGAAGGTTAGGGGTTTCCCATCGAGGAAGGTTAGGGGTTTCCCATCTAGGAAGGTTAGGGGTTTCCCATCTAGGAAGGTTAGGGTTTCCCCATCTAGGAAGGTTAGGGGTTCCCAATCAAGTAAGGGTTTTTCCATCGAGGAAGATTTAGGGTTTCCCATCTAGGAAGGTTAGGGGTTCCCCATCTAGGAAGATTAGGGGTTCCCCATCTAGGAAGATTAGGGGTTTCCCATCTAGGATGGTTATGGGTTTCCCGTCTTGGAAGGTTAGGGGTTTCCCAACGAGGAAGGTTAGGGGTTTCCCATCTAGGAAGGTTAGGGGTTTCCCATCGAGGAAGGTTAGGGGTTTCCCATCGAGGAAGGTTAGGGGTTTCCCCATTGAGGAAGGTTAGGGGTTTCCCATCGAGGAAGGTTAGGGGTTTCCCATCGAGGAAGGTTAGGGGTTTCCCATCTAGGAAGGTTAGGGGTTTCCCATCTAGGAAGGTTAGGGGTTTCCCATCGAGGACGGTTAGGGGTTTCCCATCTAGGAAGTTTAGGGGTTTCCCATCGAGGAAGGTTAGGGGTTTCCCATCGAGGAAGGTTAGGGGTTTCCCATCTAGGAAGGTTAGGGGTTTCCCATCGAGGACAGTTAGGGGTTTCCCATCTAGGAAGGTTAGGGGTTTCCCATCGAGGACAGTTAGGGGTTTCCCATCTAGGAAGGTTAGGGGTTCCCTATCAAGTAAGGGTTTTTCCATCGAGGAAGATTTAGGTTTTCCCATCTAGGAAGGTTAGGGGTTCCCCATCTAGGAAGATTAGGGGTTTCCCATCTAGGATGGTTAGGGGTTTCCCATCTTGGAAGGTTAGGGGTTTCCCAACGAGGAAGGTTAGGGGTTTCCCATCTAGGAAGGTTTGGGGTTTCCCATCGAGGAAGGTTAGGGGTTTCCCATCGAGGAAGGTTAGGGGTTTCCCATCGAGGAAGGTTAGGGGTTTCCCATCGAGGAAGGTTAGGTGGTTCCCATCTAGGAAGGTTAGGAGTTCCCCATCTAGGAAGGTTAGGGGTTCCCCATCAAGGAAGGGTTTTTCCATCGAGGAAGATTTAGTGTTTCCCATCTAGGAAGGTTAGGGGTTTCCCATCTAGGAAGGTTAGGGGTTCCCCATCGAGGAAGGTTATGGGTTCCTTGTCGAGGAAGGTTAGGGGTTCCCCATCGAGGAAGGTTAGGGGTTCCCCATCGAGGAAGGTTAGGGGTTCCCCATCGAGGAAGGTTAGGGGTTCCCCATCGAGGAAGGTTAGGGGTTTCCTATCGAGGAAGGTTAGGGGTTTCCCATCGAGGAAGGTTAGGGGTTTCCCATCTAGGAAGGTTAGGGGTTCCCCATCGAGGAAGGTTAGGGGTTCCCCATCGAGGAAGGTTAGGGGTTTCCCCTCTAGGAAGGTTAGGGGTTTCCCATCGAGGAAGGTTAGGGGTTTCCCATCGAGGAAGGTTAGGGGTTTCCCATCTAGGAAGGTTATGGGTTCCTTGTCGAGGAAGGTTAGGGGTTCCCCATCGAGGAAGGTTAGGGGTTCCCCATCGAGGAAGGTTAGGGGTTCCCCATCGAGGAAGGTTAGGGGTTCCCCATCGAGGAAGGTTAGGGGTTCCCCATCGAGGAAGGTTAGGGGTTCCCCATCGAGGAAGGTTAGGGGTTCCCCATCGAGGAAGGTTAGGGGTTTCCTATCGAGGAAGGTTAGGGGTTTCCCATCGAGGAAGGTTAGGGGTTTCCCATCTAGGAAGGTTAGGGGTTTCCCATCGAGGAAGGTTAGGGGTTTCCCATCGAGGAAGGTTAGGGGTTTCCCATCTAGGAAGGTTATGGGTTCCTTGTCGAGGAAGGTTAGGGGTTCCCCATCGAGGAAGGTTAGGGGTTTCCTATCGAGGAAGGTTAGGGGTTTCCCATCGAGGAAGGTTAGGGGTTTCCCATCTAGGAAGGTTAGGGGTTCCCCATCGAGGAAGGTTAGTGGTTTCCCATCGAGGAAGGTTAGTGGTTTCCCATCGAGGAAGGTTAGGGGTTTCCCCTCTAGGAAGGTTAGGGGTTTCCCATCGAGGAAGGTTAGGGGTTTCCCATCGAGGAAGGTTAGGGGTTTCCCATCTAGGAAGGTTAGGGGTTTCCCCATCGAGGAAGGTTAGAGGTTTCCCCATCGAGGAAGGTTAGAGGTTTCCCATCGAGGAAGGTTAGGGGTTTCCCATCGAGGAAGGTCAGGGGTTTCCCATCGAGGAAGGTTAGGGGTTTCCCATCTAGGAAGGTTAGGGGTTTCCCCATCTAGGAAGGTTAGGGGTTTCCCATCTAGGAAGGTTAGGGGTTTCCCATCGAGGAAAGTTAGGGGTTTCCCATCGAGGAAGGTTAGGTTGTTCCCATCTAGGAAGGTTAGGGGTTCCCCATCTAGGAAGGTTAGGGGTTCCCCATCAAGGAAGGGTTTTTCCATCGAGGAAGATTTAGTGTTTCCCATCTAGGAAGGTTAGGGGTTTCCCATCTAGGAAGGTTAGGGGTTCCCCATCGAGGAAGGTTATGGGTTCCTTGTCGAGGAAGGTTAGGGGTTCCCCATCGAGGAAGGTTAGGGGTTCCCCATCGAGGAAGGTTAGGGGTTTCCCATCGAGGAAGGTTAGGGGTTTCCCATCGAGGAAGGTTAGGGGTTTCCCATCGAGGAAGGTTAGGGGTTTCCCATCGAGGAAGGTTAGGGGTTTCCCATCGAGGAAGGTTAGGGGTTTCCCCTCTAGGAAGGTTAGGGGTTTCCCATCGAGGAAGGTTAGGGGTTTCCCATCTAGGAAGGTTAGGGGTTTCCCATCTAGGAAGGTTAGGGTTTCCCCATCTAGGAAGGTTAGGGGTTCCCAATCAAGTAAGGGTTTTTCCATCGAGGAAGATTTAGGGTTTCCCATCTAGGAAGGTTAGGGGTTCCCCATCTAGGAAGATTAGGGGTTCCCCATCTAGGAAGATTAGGGGTTTCCCATCTAGGATGGTTATGGGTTTCCCGTCTTGGAAGGTTAGGGGTTTCCCAACGAGGAAGGTTAGGGGTTTCCCATCTAGGAAGGTTAGGGGTTTCCCATCGAGGAAGGTTAGGGGTTTCCCATCGAGGAAGGTTAGGGGTTTCCCCATTGAGGAAGGTTAGGGGTTTCCCATCGAGGAAGGTTAGGGGTTTCCCATCGAGGAAGGTTAGGGGTTTCCCATCTAGGAAGGTTAGGGGTTTCCCATCTAGGAAGGTTAGGGGTTTCCCATCGAGGACGGTTAGGGGTTTCCCATCTAGGAAGTTTAGGGGTTTCCCATCGAGGAAGGTTAGGGGTTTCCCATCGAGGAAGGTTAGGGGTTTCCCATCTAGGAAGGTTAGGGGTTTCCCATCGAGGACAGTTAGGGGTTTCCCATCTAGGAAGGTTAGGGGTTTCCCATCGAGGACAGTTAGGGGTTTCCCATCTAGGAAGGTTAGGGGTTCCCTATCAAGTAAGGGTTTTTCCATCGAGGAAGATTTAGGTTTTCCCATCTAGGAAGGTTAGGGGTTCCCCATCTAGGAAGATTAGGGGTTTCCCATCTAGGATGGTTAGGGGTTTCCCATCTTGGAAGGTTAGGGGTTTCCCAACGAGGAAGGTTAGGGGTTTCCCATCTAGGAAGGTTTGGGGTTTCCCATCGAGGAAGGTTAGGGGTTTCCCATCGAGGAAGGTTAGGGGTTTCCCATCGAGGAAGGTTAGGGGTTTCCCATCGAGGAAGGTTAGGTGGTTCCCATCTAGGAAGGTTAGGAGTTCCCCATCTAGGAAGGTTAGGGGTTCCCCATCAAGGAAGGGTTTTTCCATCGAGGAAGATTTAGTGTTTCCCATCTAGGAAGGTTAGGGGTTTCCCATCTAGGAAGGTTAGGGGTTCCCCATCGAGGAAGGTTATGGGTTCCTTGTCGAGGAAGGTTAGGGGTTCCCCATCGAGGAAGGTTAGGGGTTCCCCATCGAGGAAGGTTAGGGGTTCCCCATCGAGGAAGGTTAGGGGTTCCCCATCGAGGAAGGTTAGGGGTTTCCTATCGAGGAAGGTTAGGGGTTTCCCATCGAGGAAGGTTAGGGGTTTCCCATCTAGGAAGGTTAGGGGTTCCCCATCGAGGAAGGTTAGGGGTTCCCCATCGAGGAAGGTTAGGGGTTTCCCATCGAGGAAGGTTAGGGGTTTCCCATCGAGGAAGGTTAGGGGTTTCCCATCTAGGAAGGTTATGGGTTCCTTGTCGAGGAAGGTTAGGGGTTCCCCATCGAGGAAGGTTAGGGGTTCCCCATCGAGGAAGGTTAGGGGTTCCCCATCGAGGAAGGTTAGGGGTTCCCCATCGAGGAAGGTTAGGGGTTCCCCATCGAGGAAGGTTAGGGGTTCCCCATCGAGGAAGGTTAGGGGTTCCCCATCGAGGAAGGTTAGGGGTTTCCTATCGAGGAAGGTTAGGGGTTTCCCATCGAGGAAGGTTAGGGGTTTCCCATCTAGGAAGGTTAGGGGTTTCCCATCGAGGAAGGTTAGGGGTTTCCCATCGAGGAAGGTTAGGGGTTTCCCATCTAGGAAGGTTATGGGTTCCTTGTCGAGGAAGGTTAGGGGTTCCCCATCGAGGAAGGTTAGGGGTTTCCTATCGAGGAAGGTTAGGGGTTTCCCATCGAGGAAGGTTAGGGGTTTCCCATCTAGGAAGGTTAGGGGTTCCCCATCGAGGAAGGTTAGTGGTTTCCCATCGAGGAAGGTTAGTGGTTTCCCATCGAGGAAGGTTAGGGGTTTCCCCTCTAGGAAGGTTAGGGGTTTCCCATCGAGGAAGGTTAGGGGTTTCCCATCGAGGAAGGTTAGGGGTTTCCCATCTAGGAAGGTTAGGGGTTTCCCAACGAGGAAGGTTAGGGGTTTCCCATCTAGGAAGGTTAGGGGTTTCCCATCGAGGAAGGTTAGGGGTTTCCCATCGAGGAAGGTTAGGGGTTTCCCCATTGAGGAAGGTTAGGGGTTCCCCATTGAGGAAGGTTAGGGGTTTCCCATCGAGGAAGGTTAGGGGTTTCCCATCTAGGAAGGTTAGGGGTTTCCCATCGAGGAAGGTTAGGGGTTTTCCATCGAGGAAGGTTAGGGGTTTTCCATCGAGGAAGGTTAGGGGTTTCCCCATCGAGGAAGGTTAGGGGTTTCCCCATCGAGGAAGGTTAGGGGTTTCCCCATCGAGGAAGATTAGGGGTTTCCCCATCGAGGAAGGTTAGGGGTTTTCCCATCGAGGAAGGTTAGGGGTTTTCCCATCGAGGAAGGTTAGGGGTTTTCCTATCGAGGGAAGGTTATGGGTTTCCCCATCGAGGGAAGGTTATGGGTTTCCCCATCGAGGGAAGGTTATGGGTTTCCCCATCGAGGGAAGGTTATGGGTTTCCCCATCGAGGAAAGTTTGGGGGGGGTTTCCCCATCGAGGAAAGTTTGGGGGGGTTTCCCCATCGAGGAAGGTTTGGGGGGGTTTCCCCATCGAGGAAAGTTTGGGGGGGTTTCCCCATCGAGGAAAGTTTGGGGGGGTTTCCCCATCGAGGAAAGTTTGGGGGGTTTCCCCATCGAGGAAAGTTTTGGGGGGTTTCCCCATCGAGGAAAGTTTGGGGGTTTTCCATCGAGGAAAGTTTGAGGGTTTTCCATCGAGGAAAGTTTGAGGGTTTTCCATCGAGGAAAGTTTGGGGGGGGTTTTCCATCGAGGAAAGGTTGGGGGGGGTTTCCCCATCGAGGAAAGCTTGGGGGGGGTTTCCCCATCGAGGAAAGCTTGGGGGGGGTTTCCCCATCGAGGAAAGCTTGGGGGGGGTTTCCCCATCGAGGAAGGTTAGGGGTTTTCCCATCGAGGAAGGTTAGGGGTTTTCCCATCGAGGAAGGTTAGGGGTTTTCCCATCGAGGAAAGTTTGGGGGGTTTCCCCATCGAGGAAAGTTTGGGGGGGTTTCCCCATCGAGGAAAGTTTGGGGGGGTTTCCCCATCGAGGAAAGTTTGGGGGGGTTTCCCCATCGAGGAAAGTTTGGGGGGGTTTCCCCATCGAGGAAAGTTTGGGGGGGTTTCCCCATCGAGGAAAGTTTGGGGGGTTTCCCCATCGAGGAAAGTCTTGGGGGGTTTCCCCATCGAGGAAAGTTTGGGGGGGTTTCCCCATCGAGGAAAGTTTGGGGGGGTTTCCCCATCGAGGAAAGTTTGGGGGTTTTCCATCGAGGAAAGTTTGGGGGGGGTTTTCCATCGAGGAAAGGTTGGGGGGGGTTTCCCCATCGAGCAAAGGTTGGGGGAGGTTTCCCCATCGAGCAAAGGTTGGGGGGGGTTTCCCCATCGAGCAAAGGTTGGGGGGGGTTTCCCCATCGAGCAAGGCTGGGGGGGGTTCCCCATCGAGCAAGGCTTCGTGGGGGGGGGGGGTTCCCCATCGAGCAAGGGTTCGTCGGGGGGGGGAGGGGTTCCCCATCGAGCAAGGGTTCGTCGGGGGGGGGAGGGGTTCCCCATCGAGCAAGGCTAGGGGGGGTTCCCCATCGAGCAAGGCTTCGTGGGGGGGGTTCCCCATCGAGCAAGGCTTCGTCGGGGGGGGGTTCCCCATCGACCAAGGCTTCGTCGGGGGGGGTTCCCCATCGACCAAGGCTTGGGGGGGGGGGTTCCCCATCGTGCAAGGCTTCGGGGGGGGGGGGGTCCCCATCGAGCAAGGCTTCGGGGGGGGGGTCCCCATCGAGCAAGGCTTCGGGGGGGGGTCCCCATCGAGCAAGGCTTCGGGGGGGGGGTCCCCATCGAGCAAGGCTTCGGGGGGGGGGGGGGGTCCCTATCGAGCAAGGCTTCGGGGGGGGGGGTTCCTATCGAGCAAGGCTTCGGGGGGGGGTCCCCATCGAGCAAGGCTTCGGGGGGGGGGGGGTCCCATCGAGCAAGGCTTCGGGGGGGGGGTTCCCATCGAGCAAGGCTTCGGGGGGGGGGGTCCCATCGAGCAAGGCTTCGGGGGGGTCCCCATCGAGCAAGGCTTCGGGGGGGTCCCCATCGAGCAAGGCTTCGGGGGGGGTTCCCATCGAGGAAGCCACTAGGTGACATCAGAAGGAGCCATATGATAATGTCATGATGGTGGTAATACTAGCCATCCCATGGACTAGTGATGTATCCTCCGTCTGTCCCCTGATTTAGTTAGGGATAACATAACATGTAATAAAGAAAGTCTCTGGTTCTTGGGCCAGGTCTCCATTTTGTCGGCAAGCCCATTACACCAACAGCATATAAGCCCTGCACGCCCAGAGCCAATGGGATGAGGTATAGCGTTACTCAATCGCTCCGTACAGAACAAGGGCAAAACAACATGACAGAATCCAGAAGACACCACTGCACGCACACACACACTCACAGGCTCTAAAACATATACTCACATTGGACAAAGTATCTCGTGATTATCCAAAATAACATACAGCACACATTCTTGAAATGGTTTAAAACTAGCTTAATTTATATAACGTATGCCAGCTGTTACATGGCATGAAACCCACAGAACGTCACATCTTCCTATCAGCAACAACTGTATATACACACACAGACACACACAGACAGACACACACACACAGACAGACACACAGACAGACAGACATACAGCAACTGTACACACACAGAGACTTAAAATACCCCTAAAACATGAGCAAACAAATACCCCTAAAACATGAGCAAACACACATGCTTTGAATATACCAAACAGACACTCACACAGTGTATTATGTTGAACAGTCCACTAACTGGCCCTCACACAGTGTATTATGTTGAACAGTCCACTAACTGGCCCTCACACAGTGTATTATGTTGAACAGTCCACTAACTGGCCCTCACACAGTGTATTATGTTGAACAGTCCACTAACTGGCCCTCACACAGAGGGTATTATGTTGAACCCTCCACTAACTGGCCCTCATTGTGACTTCTACTGAAGCTGTGTTTCCAGAGAACGTTCTCGAATAACAGACAGACATCGGAAGTATTTGGAGACGAGAGACTCAGCCAAGGCCTAAGCACATGCCTCTCATTAACACGATGCTACAGCCAGTTAGCCTTCACCACAAGGGGAAAACGTACGAGAGTCACACGGGAAGTCCACATAGTCCCCTTGGGTCTGCCTAAAACCAGCTGACCGTCCAGACCGACTACGGTCCCCATGCGGCCACAGTAGAGTTTACGAGTTGAAGACGGAGCCGGGTACACGTGGCAAGGCATGCCTTCAGGATAACTTGTTAGACTGAGCGCTGCCCCACACAGAAGCAGCTCTTCAAGTCTTAATTTGGGCAGTTGTAGGAAGTTGATTGCTCCAGGATGTGGAATCTGGATTTATTGTCCTTTATGTACCGTAGGCTGCTACTTCTACAAGTGAATCTTTGCTTCGACCTGGTGTCCCTGACTTCATATAATTTCACAGAGGTTGCCTTAACTTTTTTCACAGTTTGTTACATTTCAGCCTTGTTCTAAAATGGATTCATTTTTATTTTATTTTATCTTCAGCACTCTTAACACAATACCCCGTAATGACAGTGAAAACAGGTTTTTAGAGATGTTTGCAAATGTATTCAAAATAAAAAAGCAGAAATACCTTATTTACTTAAGTATTCAGACCCTTTGCTATAAGACTCTAAATTGAGCTCAGGTGCATCCTGTTTACATTGATCATCCTTGAGATGTTTCTACAACTTGATTGGAGTCCACCTGTGGTAAATTCAGTTGATTGGACATGATTTGTAAAGGCACACACCTGTCTATATAAGGTCCCTGAGTTGACAGTGCATGTCAGAGCAAAACCAAGCTATGGGGTCAAAGGAATTGTCCGTAGACCTCCGAGACAGGTTTGTTCGAGGCACAGATCTGGGGGAAGGGTACCAAAACATGTCTGCAGTATTTAAAGTCAAATCAAATGACAAAATTGTATTTGTCACATACACATGGTTAGCAGATGTTAATGCGAGTTTAGCGAAATGCTTGGGCTTCAAGTTCCGACAATGCAGTAATAACCAACGAGTAATCTAACCTAACAATTCCACAACTACTACCTTATAGACACAAGTGTAAGGGGATAAAGAATATGTACATAAAAATATATGAATGAGTGATGGTACAGAACGGCATAGGCAAGATGCAGTAGATGGTATCGAGTACAGTATATACATATGAGATGAGTAATGTAGGGTATGTAAACATAAAAGTGGCATAGTTTAAAGTGGCTAGTGATACATGTTTTACATAAAGATGGCAAGATGCAGTAGATGGTATAGGGTACAGTATATACCCTACATTACTCATCTCATATGTATATGTATGTAAACATTATATTAAGTGGCATTGTTTAAAGAGGCTAGTGATACATTTTTCCATATTTAAAGTGGCTGCGAGTTGTGTCAGTGGCACTGTATTGTCCTCAAAGCGAGCAAAGAAGTTGTTAAGTCTGTCTGGGAGCAAGACATCCGGGTCCGCGACGGGGCTGGTTTTCTTTTTGTAATCCGTGATTGACTGTAGACCCTGCCACATACCTCTTGTGTCTGAGCCGTTGAATTGTGACTGTTTTAGTCTCTGTCTATAGGCTGGGAGCAACAAAATGGAGTCGTGGTCAGCATTTCCAAAAGGAGGGTGGGGGAGGGCCTTATATGAGTCGCGGAAGTTAGAATAACAATGATCCAGGGTTTTACCAGCCCTGGTAGCACAATCAATATGCTGATATAATTTAGGGAGTCTTGTTTTCAGATTAGCCTTGTTAAAATCCCCAGCTACAATGAATGCAGCCTCAGGATATGTGGTTTCCAGTTTGCATAGAGTCAAATACAGTTCGTTCAATTCCGTCGATGTGTCTGCTTGGGGGGGAATATATACGGCTGTGATTATAATCCAAGAGAATTATCTTGGTAGATAATGCGGTCGACATTTGATTGTGAGGAATTCTAAGTCAGGTGAACAGAAGAACTTGAGTTCCTGTATGTTGTTATGATCACACCACGTCTCGTTAATCATAAGGTTTACCCCCCCGCCCCTCTTCTTACCTGAAAGATGCTTGTTTCTGTCGGCTCGATGCGTGAAGAAACCAGCTGGCTGTACCGACTCCGATAGCGTGTCTCGAGTAAGCCATGTTTCCATGAAACAAAGAACGTTACAGTCCCCAAGAACACATTGACCTCCATCATTCTTAAATGGAAGATGTTTGGAACCACAAAGACTCTTCCTAGAGCTGGCCAAACTGAGCAATCGGGGGAAAAGTGCCTTGGTCAGGGAGATGACCCTGAAAAACAAGATTCTCTGGTCTGATGAAACCAAGATTGAACTCTTTGGTCTGAAAGCCAAGCGTCACGTCTGGAGGAAACCTGGCACCATCCCTACTGTGAAGCATGGTGGTGGCAGCATCATGTTGTGGGGATGTTTTTCAGAGGCAGGGACTGGGAGACTAGTCAGGATTGAGGCAAAGATGAACAGGGCTAAGTACAGATAGATCCTTGATGAAAACCTACTCCAGAACTCTCAGGACCTCAGAATGGGGTGAAGGTTCACCTTCAAACAGGACAACACCCTAAGCACACAGCCAAGACAACGCAGGAGTGTCTTTGGGACAAGTCTCTGAATGTCCTTGAGTGGCCCAGCCAGAGCCCGGACTTGAACCCGATCAAACATCTCTGGAGAGATCTGAAAATAGCTGTGCAGCAACGCTCCCCATCCAACCTGACAGAGCAGAGAAGATTGGGAGATACTCCCTTCATTATGGGTCAGTTTTCTCTGTGTAGCCATACACCCTTTACTTGAAGTCTTACGTTGGCCATATGACCAGCAGGAGACCGGTATTGTCTATGGCAGGAGAATAGTGTGTGTGTGTGTGTGTGTGGTGGCTGATTTGAATGTGTTCTACCGATTTGCAGGAACAGACTTCCAACATGAAAGACTAGCTAAGTGGGGTACGTTAACATGTGTTCCAACATGCCTTGATGGGATGTGTTATAGAACCGCCAAACGGGCGCCATTACACCCAATTGACAGCATCCCCCACAGTATTTCGTCTTTTTACCGTGCAGCAATGACTGAGCAGCCATCAGGGATCACCATGTCATACACATGTTCAGTAACGTGTTCAGTAGTTTATACAGTATTCTACTTAATGATGAAATGACTCCTGCCACATTACGTCATTCATAAAGAATTGCTTAGACCAGTACCTGATTCACACTCCCGTTCAGACCAGTACCTGATTTACACTCCCGTTCAGACCAGTACCCGATTCACACTCCCGTTCAGACCAGTACCCGATTCACACTCCCGTTCAGACCAGTACCCGATTCACACTCCCGTTCAGACCAGTACCCGATTCACACTCCCGTTCAGACCAGTACCCGATTCACACTCCCGTTCAGACCAGTACCCGATTCACACTCCCGTTCAGACCAGTACCCGATTCACACTCCCGTTCAGACCAGTAGCTGATTCACACTCCCGTTCAGACCAGTACCTGATTCACACTCCCGTTCAGACCAGTACCTGATTCATACTCCCGTTCAGACCAGTACCTGATTCACACTCCCGTTCAGACCAGTACCTGATTCACACTCCCGTTCAGACCAGTACCTGATTCACACTCCCGTTCAGACCAGTACCTGATTCACACTCCCGTTCAGACCAGTACCTGATTCACACTCCCGTTCAGACCAGTACCTGATTCACACTCCCGTTCAGACCAGTACCTGATTCACACTCCCGTTCAGACCAGTACCTGATTCACACTCCCGTTCCGACTGCATCACACTGTGCTGGGGTTTATTAATTTGGCCCTAATACCAAGTTCAGCTGCAGGTACTTAATCAAGACCAGTTAGCCTTTAAAAAGGAAATATAATGGGCCACACATGGAGAGCATTTAGCTCATTTAGCTGTGGGTCGGGAAGTATTTATTGACAAACAGAGCGTGGGATAGCAGGAAGGCTCTCATTTGTTTACCATGGAATGTCATTAGAACCAGTAGGAGAAGTAGCGAGATGAGATTTACCATGAAAACATCATTAGAACCGGTAGGAGACGTAGCGAGATGAGATGCCCTCGGCGAGCTGCGTGGTGGTAAACCCAGAACCCTTCTCTACATGAACACGGGCCATTAACATTTCACTATGACAGCCTGTGTCTAGACCTCTTTTACTCCTCCAGACAGACTGATTGGCCAGAGACACATACAGTGGGGAGAACAAGTATTTGATACACTGCCGATTTTGCAGGTTTTCCTACTTACAAAGCATGTAGAGGTCTGTCATTTTTATCATAGGTACACTTCAACTGTGAGAGACGGAATCTAATACCAAAATCCAGAAAATCACATTGTATGATTTTTATGTAATTAAATTAGCATTTTATTGCATGACATAAGTATTTGATCACCTACCAACCAGTAAGAATTCCAGCTCTCACAGACTATAATATTTATGTCATGCAATAAAATGCAAATGAATTACTTAAAAATCATACAATGTGATTTTCTGCATTTTTGTTTCAGATTCCATCTCTCACAGTTGAAGTGTACCTATGATAAAAATTACAGACCTCTACATGCTTTGTAAGTAGGAAAACCTGCAAAATCGGCAGTGTATCAAATACTTGTTCTCCCCACTGTGTATGGCTCTGATATTGGTCATTGTTTTTCTCTCATCTTTGCATGAGACATAGCCTATCCCCAGGTCTAGGTACTGGAATCAAGACCAAAGTGGGCCGTGGAGTCGACACCGACCCCTCAGAGTTTCGGATCAATGAAAATCTTTGTCACTGAAAATCACAACGAATTGGAGGAAGTCCAGGTCTTTTAAGGATGGTTTTGCTTCACTCATTGACTTGGAACCATGTTCTCATAAATGACAGCATATATTGTTGGCCGTTTATCGTCCTTGTTTTGTAAATGTAAAACAGGCTCAAGTGTGTGTGGACGTCTTCCCGACTGCAGTGCTGAGTTTAATCTGGTGATTTCATGACTAATTGAATGGTCCCCAGTGGGCTTAGTGCGAAGCGCCACACAGAGGGGGAACCGAGACTTGAGTCATAGGTTCCACTGGCAGAGAAAGCACATGGCAACACCACATGCCCTCGCCAAGCTCACAAATCTAGCAAGAGTGAAAACGTGGATAGGCTCATTATACAGCTGTTATCATACATGCGGGTACATGGAAGGATACACTCATCACATGTGGATAGAGGCTAATTAAAACAGCAAACATGTGTCTACGTGCTCAAACTACAACCCACTGTCCCCACCTAGTGGCAAGATTCTGAATAACATCAATGGTCTCTGCTCAGCACACTGGACTACAGTAGTTCAATCTAAAGATACACAGTCTTTGAAATGGTTTGCGTGCACCCACAGATGATCTAGCCTTAGTCTTCTAGCACATACAGCCATCAATCATTTCATGAATGGAATTCATTTACCAGATTCCAGGGTCAGAAGGTCAAATGGCAAGGCTTTCTGAGATTTGTTGTCTGCTCTTTTGAACTGAGAGCAGAGTACCTAACAACCAGTTGTGTTGTTTTTTTTTCTTCCTAAATAGAGGTGTTTCTGTCCCATGTCTCAGGTTCAGTGGGGTGGGGGTGTATCGGATAGTGTTGAGAACCATTTCCTGTTTCCTGTTTTGTGCTTTAATGACCAATGGTGGAGACTAGAGGGCCTCTCGTTTTGCTCCTCCTCTCAGGTCCGTCGGATGTGTCTGCCTCTGTGAGGTACAACTACCGGCGACCCACCTGTCCCGACGCCTCGGTGATGGTGCACATGCCCACCCCTCCCCCCTCTCGCCACAGGAAGAGCCACAGCCTAGGCAACAAGTGAGTGCCTGTGTACAGTACTTGTGTTTCAGTGTCACTGAATATAATAAGATATCGCAGTACGTCTCCAATAGAGTGCAATGATTTGTCACATCACTATCATCTTTTCTCCTCCCTGTTACTCTCCCTCTCTCTCTCTCCCTCGGTTACTCTCTCTCTCTCTCTCTGTTACTCTCCCCCTCTCTCTCTCCCTCGGTTACTCTCTCTCTCTCTCTCTCCCTCGGTTACTCTCTCTCTCTCCCTCGGTTACTCTCTCTCTCTCTCTCTCTCTCTCTCTGTTACTCTCTCCCTCTCTCTCTCCCTCTGTTACTCTCCCTCTCTCCCTCTGTTAATATCTCTCCCTATGTTACTCTCCCTCTCTCTCTCTCCCTCTGTTAATCTCTCTCTCCCTCTGTTACTCTCCCTCTCTCTCTCTCTGTTACTCTCTCCCTCTCTCTCTCCCTCTGTTACTCTCTCCCTCTATCTCTCCCTCTGTTACTCTCCCTCTTTCTCTCTCCCTCTGTTAATCTCTCTCTCCCTCTGTTACTCTCCCTCTCTCTCTCTCCCTCTGTTACTCTCTCTCTCTCTCACTCTGTTTCTCTCTCCCTTTGTTTCTCTCTCTCCCTGTGTTACACTCCCTCTCTCTCTCCCTCTGTTACTCTCCCTCTCGCTCTGCCTCTGTTACTCTCCCTCTCTCTCTCTGCCTCTGTTACTCTCCCTCTCTCTCTCTGCCTCTGTTACTCTCCCTCTCTCTCTCTGCCTCTGTTACTCTCTCTCTCCCTCTGTTACTATCCCTCTCTCTCTCTGCCTCTACTCTCCCTCTCTCTCTCTCTGCCTCTGTTACTCTCCATGTCTCACTATCTCTCTCCCTCTGATACTCTCTCTCCCTCTACTCTCGCTCTCCCTCTGTTACTCTCGCTCTCCCTCTGTTACTCTCCCTCTCCCTCTGTTACTCTCCCTCTGTTACTCTCGCTCTCCCTCTGTTACTCTCCCTCTGTGACTCTTGGTCTCCCTCTGTTACTCTCCCTCTGTTACTCTCGCTCTCCCTGTTACTCTCGCTCTCCCTCTGTTACTCTCCCTCTGTTACTCTCGCTCTCGCTCTGTTACTCTCGCTCTCCCTCTGTTACTCTCCCTCTGTTACTCTCCCTTTGTTACTCTCTCTCTCCCTCTGTTACTCTCCCTCTCTCTTTGCCTCTGTTACTCTCCCTCTCTCTCTGCCTCTGTTACTCTCTCTCTCCCTCTGTTACTCTCCCTCTCTCTTTGCCTCTGTTACTCTCCCTCTCTCTCTCCCTCTGTTACTCTCCCTCTGATACTCTCGCTCTCCCTCTGTTACTCTCGCTCTCCCTATGTTACTCTCGCTCTGTTACTCTCGCTCTGTTACTCTCTCTCTCCCTCTGTTACTCTCCCTCTGTTACTCTCTCTCTCCCTCTGTTACTCTCTCTCTCCCTCTGTTACTCGCTCTCCCTCTGTTACTCTCGCTCTGTTACTCTCGCTCTCCCTCTGTTACTCTCCCTCTGTTACTCGCTTTCCCTCTGTTACTCGCTTTCCCTCTGTTACTCGCTCTCCCTCTGATACTCGCTCTCCCTCTGATACTCGCTCTCCCTCTGATACTCGCTCTCCCTCTGATACTCGCTCTCCCTCTGATACTCGCTCTCCCTCTGATACTCGCTCTCCCTCTGTTACTCTCGCTCTCCCTCTGTTACTCTCGCTCTCCCTCTGTTACTCTCGCTCTCCCTCTGTTACTCTCCATGTGTCACTCTCCCTCACTCTCTCCCCCTGACTCTCTCCATCTTCCTCTAGTATGATGGCGTACGGCATGGTGGAGAGTAAGAGCGCCACGTTCCCCATTGAGAAGCCACGCCACCTGTTGGATGACAGCTTCCTGGAGTCCCAGAGCCCAGCTCGAAATGACCCACACAGCATGGCCATATCTAACGGCATGTCTTTAGGTACCCCCCCCCCCCCCCCCCCCACACACACACACACACCTCATACAACCTCAACACCACATGTTGAAAGATGTCCACAAAGCCTCACTTTTTAATTGTGCTTTTCTTGAAGTCTTGTCTGCAACATCTATTTTATAGTCTGTCTCCATAGCAGGGTATGCAGTCACCGAGTTAAATCTATATTATAGTCTGTCTCCATAGCAGGGTATGCAGTCACCGAGTTAAATCTATTTTATAGTCTGTCTCCATAGCAGGGTATGCAGTCACCGAGTTAAATCTATATTATAGTCTGTCTCCATAGCAGGGTATGCAGTCACCGAGTTAAATCTATTTTATAGTCTGTCTCCATAGCAGGGTATGCAGTCACCGAGTTAAATCTATATTATAGTCTGTCTTCATAGCAGGGTATGCAGTCACCGAGTTAAATCTATATTATAGTCTGTATCCATAGCAGGGTATGCAGTCACCGAGTTAAATCTATTTTATAGTCTGTCTCCATAGCAGGGTATGCAGTCACCGAGTTAAATCTATTTTATAGTCTGTCTCCATAGCAGGGTATGCAGTCACCGAGTTAAATCTATTTTATAGTCTGTCTCCATAGCAGGGTATGCAGTCACCGAGTTAAATCTATTTTATAGTCTGTCTCCATAGCAGGGTATGCAGTCACCGTGTTAAATCTATTTTATAGTCTGTCTCCCTAGCAGGGTATGCAGTCACCGAGTTAAATCTATTTTATAGTCTGTCTCCCTAGCAGGGTATGCAGTCACCGAGTTAAATCTATTTTATAGTCTGTCTCCCTAGCAGGGTATGCAGTCACCGAGTTAAATATATTTTATAGTCTGTCTCCATAGCAGGGTATGCAGTCACCGAGTTAAATATATTTTATAGTCTGTCTCCATAGCAGGGTATGCAGTCACCGTTAAATCTATATTATAGTCTGTCTCCATAGCAGGGTATGCAGTCAATGAGTTAAATCTATTTTATAGTCTGTCTCCATAGCAGGGTATGCAGTCACCGTTAAATCTATATTATAGTCTGTCTCCATAGCAGGGTATGCAGTCACCGTTAAATCTATATTATAGTCTGTCTCCATAGCAGGGTATGCAGTCACTGAGTTAAATATATTTTATAGTCTGTCTCCATAGCAGGGTATGCAGTCACCGTTAAATCTATATTATAGTCTGTCTCCATAGCAGGGTATGCAGTCACCGTTAAATCTATATTATAGTCTGTCTCCATAGCAGGGTATGCAGTCACCGTTAAATCTATATTATAGTCTGTCTCCATAGCAGGGTATGCAGTCACCGAGTTAAATCTATATTATAGTCTGTCTCCATAGCAGGGTATGCAGTCACCGAGTTAAATCTATATTATAGTCTGTCTCCATAGCAGGGTATGCAGTCACCGTTAAATCTATATTATAGTCTGTCTCCATAGCAGGGTATGCAGTCACCGAGTTAAATCTATTTTATAGTCTGTCTCCATAGCAGGGTATGCAGTCACCGAGTTAAATCTATATTATAGTCTGTCTCCATAGCAGGGTATGCAGTCACCGAGTTAAATCTATTTTATAGTCTGTCTCCATAGCAGGGTATGCAGTCACCGAGTTAAATCTATATTATAGTCTGTCTCCATAGCAGGGTATGCAGTCACCGAGTTAAATCTATATTATAGTCTGTCTCCATAGCAGGGTATGCAGTCACCGAGTTAAATCTATATTATAGTCTGTCTCCATAGCAGGGTATGCAGTCACTGAGTTAAATCTATTTTATAGTCTGTCTCCATAGCAGGGTATGCAGTCACCGTTAAATCTATATTATAGTCTGTCTCCATAGCAGGGTATGCAGTCACCGAGTTAAATCTATTTTATAGTCTGTCTCCATAGCAGGGTATGCAGTCACCGTTAAATCTATATTATAGTCTGTCTCCATAGCAGGGTATGCAGTCACCGAGTTAAATCTATTTTATAGTCTGTCTCCATAGCAGGGTATGCAGTCACCAAGTTAAATCTATATTATAGTCTGTCTCCATAGCAGGGTATGCAGTCACCGAGTTAAATCTATATTTCCCCGTTAAATTGTATTTCATGTTTTTGTCCTTACTTCAGCCTTTTCTTCTAGGCCCATCTTTTGGATTAAATTTCCCTCTGGGGGGGGGGGGGGGGGGGTCTGATGCAAACACTTAGTTTAATGTGATGATGGTTCACTCCAAAGTCGAAGTTTGTCCGACATTTGTCCAGAAATCAAATGAGTCTGATGGGTCTAACCAAGACCAAAGCCAGTGGAAACAATAGACCCATGTCTGGTTTATAGAAATTTGTGTGTTTATACCACACAGGATCAAACACCACAGCAGAGTCACACGTGAAAGAACGAGTACTAGTATCATCATCTCAGCGCAAGAGCCGTCACTGCAGTCCCTGGTTCGAATCCAGGCTACGTCACATCCGGCCGTGATTGGGAGTCCCATTGCCCCAGCGTCGTCCGCGTTTGGCCGGTGTAGGCCGTCATTGTAAATAAGAATTTGTTCTTAATTGACTTGCCTAGTTAAATAAAGGTTACATAAAGTTAATTCTATGAACAATAACGTGGTCCACATACTAAAATGTCCTTTGCAGATGTAGCCAGGTTTGTAGACATCCACACATCTCTGTGTTAGCAAAGGTCACGCGTACCTGGTGCTAGCCATGTCGTCCCTACCGCGGTGCTGGCCATGTGGTGCTGGCCATAACGTCCCTACCGTGGTGCTGGCCATAATGTCCCTACCGCGGTGCTGGCCATGTGGTGCTGGCCATAACGTCCCTACCGTGGTGCTGGCCATAACGTCCCTACCGCGGTGCTGGCCATGTGGTGCTGGCCATAACGTCCCTACCGTGCTACTGGCCATGTCGACCCTACCGCGCTACTGGCCATGTCGACCCTACCGCGCTACTGGCCATGTCGACCCTACCGTGGTGCTGGCCATGTCGTCCCTACCGTGGTGCTGGCCATGTCGACCCTACCGCGCTACTGGCCATGTCGACCCTACCTCGCTACTGGCCATGTCGACCCTACCGCAGTGCTGGCCATGTGGTGCTGGCCATAACGTCCCTACCGCGGTGCTGGCCATGTCGACCCTACCGCGGTGCTGGCCATGTGGTGCTGGCCATGTCGACCCTACCGCGCTACTGGCCATGTCGACCCTACCGCGGTGCTGGCCATGTGGTGCTGGCCATGTCGACCCTACCGCGCTACTGGCCATGTCGACCCTACCGCGGTGCTGGCCATGTGGTGCTGGCCATGTCGACCCTACCGCGCTACTGGCCATGTCGACCCTACCGCGGTGCTGGCCATGTCGACCCTACCTCGCTACTGGCCATGTCGACCCGACCGTGGTGCTGGCCATGTCGACCCTACCGCGGTGCTGGCCATGTGGTGCTGGCCATAACGTCCCTACCGCGGTGCTGGCCATGTCGACCCTACCGTGGTGCTGGCCATGTCGACCCTACCGCGGTGCTGACCATGTCGTCCCTACCTCGCTACTGGCCATGTCGCCCCTACCGTGGTGCTGGCCATGTCGTCCCTACCTCGCTACTGGCCATGTCGACCCTACCGCGGTGCTGACCATGTCGTCCCTACCTCGCTACTGGCCATGTCGACCCTACCGTGGTGCTGACCATGTCGCCCCTACCGTGGTGCTGGCCATGTCGTCCCTACCTCGCTACTGGCCATGTCGACCCTACCGCGGTGCTGGCCATGTGGTGCTGACCATGTCGCCCCTACCGCGGTGCTGGCCATGTGGTGCTGACCATGTCGCCCCTACCGCGGTGCTTGCCATGTGGTGCTGACCATGTCGACCCTACCGCGCTACTGGCCATGTCGACCCTACCGCGCTACTGGCCATGTCGACCCTACCGCGGTGCTGGCCATGTGGTGCTGGCCATGTCGACCCTACCGCGCTACTGGCCATGTCGACCCTACCGCGGTGCTGGCCATGTCGACCCTACCTCGCTACTGGCCATGTCGACCCGACCGTGGTGCTGGCCATGTCGACCCTACCGCGGTGCTGGCCATGTGGTGCTGGCCATAACGTCCCTACCGCGGTGCTGGCCATGTCGACCCTACCGTGGTGCTGGCCATGTCGACCCTACCGCGGTGCTGACCATGTCGTCCCTACCTCGCTACTGGCCATGTCGCCCCTACCGTGGTGCTGGCCATGTCGTCCCTACCTCGCTACTGGCCATGTCGACCCTACCGCGGTGCTGACCATGTCGTCCCTACCTCGCTACTGGCCATGTCGACCCTACCGTGGTGCTGACCATGTCGCCCCTACCGTGGTGCTGGCCACGTCGTCCCTACCGTGGTGCTGGCCACGTCGTCCCTACCTCGGTGCTGACCATGTCGTCCCTACCTCGCTACTGGCCATGTCGCCCCTACCGCGGTGCTGGCCATGTGGTGCTGACCATGTCGCCCCTACCGCGGTGCTTGCCATGTGGTGCTGACCATGTCGACCCTACCGCGGTGCTGGCCATGTCTACCCTACCGCGGTGCTGGCCATGTCTACCCTACCGCGGTGCTGGCCATGTGGTGCTGACCATGTCGACCCTACCGCGGTGCTGGCCATGTCTACCCTACCGCGGTGCTGGCCATGTCTACCCTACCGCGGTGCTGGCCATGTGGTGCTGACCATGTCTACCCTACTGCTCTCTCACCATACAGGCTTCCTCTTGCACCTGCTTCAGAATCTCCCCAATTTTTACTGTTTGTTCGGGTTCGTCATCAACCGAGTGTAGTTCACGGCAGTGTGGACTCATCTGAAAATGTCTGACAAACATTGATTTTGGAGTGGACTTTCACTTTACACACTGTGTAATGCTCAGAATTTGAGTATTGGGTAGTGTGAGTTTGCCAGTTAGCAGTGTCTGCCCGTGACAGCAGTGTTCTCCTGTCTCCCCTGTAGGCAGCAGTGAAAGCTCATTCGGCGAGGAACTCTCGCCAGGGATGGAAAGGTTGGTACCACCTGACGTTTTGTTTTTTTAAACATGGCAACCCAACCCAGCACTTAACCTTATACCGTTCCTGTTTTGTTATCACTTTGAAATGGGTCACTATTTGCACACTATTAGTGAATGACGTAGTCATAGATAAGCAGACATACATACGTACAATGTGCCGATGGGCTGTTTTGTGTAAAACTTTCACGATTTTTTTGACCGGTACCTCGTTGAATGATTCACTAATAGTGTATTACGTAGTTGCTCATGTTTATCATCTCAAAGGGATTTTACAAGCCTGATATTAACGTTGCACCCTGTTTTTTTTTTAAATTGTTGCAAAATGAGTTGTCTGAGCGTGTCAAGTCGACCTCACCGAATAAAACTCACTAAGGAACGATATCATTCGTTCTAAATGTCCCAGCGGTGAGTGTTGACCCAACGTTCTCATGTGATCTCGGTTTTCATCGTCCGACAAGAAGTGTAAATGTATTCTCAACCCGATGTTCTCGTCTTTTAATTCCAATCACTGATTGGGTCGAAAACACTGCGCTTCGTTTAGCTTGAAGTTTGTGCTTTGGGGACTATTTAATTGTACTGTGAAAACTAAACCAAGTATTTTACGTATTTGTCCCAGGTCTGGTTTAAACATCAGAACTATTAGGTACACTTGTGAGAAAGTGTGTGTGGGGGAGGGGTGTGTGTGTGTGTGTGTGTATTGTAAACCAAATAGCAGTGACCCTCCTGGCAACTCAGACTGACTATTGACAATGTGCACAGGGGACGCATGTATGCCACACTGGGCCCCAACTGGAAGGTCCCTCTACGTAATTCACCTCGGAGCCGCAGCTATGTTTACAGGTACAGTGGTGCTGGTGGTGGTGGGGTCGGGTTATGTCACATGTTCTAGGGTCATAGGTCATTCATCACCGGGAAAAGAAGGGGTGGGGGGGGGGGGGGGGGTCACGCGGTCACCTCTTGTCACTGCATGCGGCGTCCGTCTCACTCAGTCTCTTCACACTGTTGGTGGAAGTTGCCCCTAACCCCTGGTCTACGGTCAGTTTATTCACAGGTTTAATAGTTAAAGGGGATTTTACAATTTGATGTTAGATGGTTTCCTCGCCCTGCTAGTAGTTTATGGGCCAGGAGAAACGGGAATCCATGGTCCGGTTTAACTTTAAACAGCACAATAAACTGGCCACAGCTAGCTTAAAAATGTACGGGCATGACAGGGATATTCTTTTTACGTACTCCGCATGTTTTAAGATGGCGCAGGCTTTGTAGTGGTTGTTTAAAGAAAAACAAACTACGGATTACATTTTCTCTTTGCGCGTAGACAGGTTTTAGGAACTATCTCAGCCTTATATTGTGTCATCCTGAACTTCCCCTTTAAGGTTGGGGTTTCAGGGGTTGTGGTTTGGAAAGATGTCGTGAGCTTGGAGTAGGGGAAACTTCTACCCGGGGGCATCCTTCCTTCCTTCCTTCCTTCCTTCTTGTATATCACCATCACAGACTTTTGAGTCCCTCGTCTCCACACTCCAAGGGGAAAGGGACAAAGGACCTGGACAAATGCTATATAGTTCCTTGACTCTTGTCTTTTGGGAGGGTGTTTCTGATTTCCTTTTACTGTGGGGACCGTAGACCCTAAGCTGTCTGTTTGTCTTCGGGGGAGGGTGTTTCACTGAGAATTTAAAATGAGAACCATTGTGGCGAGAGGAGTGTGCTTCTTCAGGGTTCTCATGGAAAATGTTCTACTGTAATTTCTACATTATACCATGCACTCATTGACGGAGACTGGGCCAAATCCTAACTTCCAACTTCCACTTCCACGACTCTTCCACTGATATCAATGCACACGGTTTACACAAAACCATGAAGGTATGCGCATATTATCTCAAGTTAGCTTTTGTCCCACTGTTCCAATGTCAACTCTCTGCTACAGAGGGATCAGAACGGGGTCAAGATCAGGCTAACGTTTATTGTCATCAGCTTGTCCCCTTTTGGTTGGCATGGCGATCCCATGCGTCACCTAGAGAGTCTGAATAGCTAAATCGCCTATAAAACAGTGGGCAAAATTGGTTGGAATGACATAATTCCTGTTGTATACTAATTATATAAGGAAGGTCTCATTTTTGAACTTGTATAACAACATGTCTTTAAAGTCGTTATTTGGTTATCTGACCAGATATCTAAAATATGAAGTCTTTCCCTGATGTCTTGATAATGTAATGAAGACATATTTTCGGGGTCTTAATCTGGTTCCCTGACCACTCTACAACCAGTTTTTTACAACGTAACAATGACGTAATTATGACGTTCCCGGCCCAATTTTGCCCGCTGGGTTACCTACTGTTCTCCCCTCTCCTGGTCTGGTTTATTAAGACTGAGAGTTTCAGAATAGCCTTCCTTTGGTCATGCCCCTTGTTCTATTCTCAACTTTAGTGGAACTTAGTGGATTTAAAAAATTTATAAAAAGCATGCAAGCCCCAATTCACATCTGTCACATCCCGTTATTACACAACACCACATCTGATCATCTTGTGGAGCTCTGCCAAAGAGACAAGGGGTGTCAGAGGCCTATATACCCTTTTCACACTATCATGTTCTGGTTATATGGTTCGTTCCAGAACAGTTCCAGCGACTATGATGGATGTAAAACCAGGGCTTGCTCAGTACAGCTTTGGTTCAGTAGTGTGAAAAGGGTACTAGAAAAGCCACGGTCTACAACTGTTCATACAACTTTGGTTTTGACCCTTTCCCCCCATCCTCATCTCTCTCCCAGCCCCTCGGGTGCCAACCCGTGCCACGGGTGCAGCGAGGTGGGCAGTGTTACTATCGAGGGGCCCCTTCGGAGGAAGACCCTGCTGAAAGAGGGCCGAAAACCCAAGGTAAGGAGGGATGTGTTGTTTTCTGTCTGACTCCTGGTCCAAGGTAAGGAGGGATGTTTCCACTGTCTGACTCCTGGTCCAAGGTAAGGAGGGATGTGTTTTCTGTCTGACTCCTGGTCCAAGGTAAGGAGGGATGTTTCCACTGTCTGACTCCTGGTCCAAGGTAAGGAGGGATGTGTTTTCTGTCTGACTCCTGGTCCAAGGTAAGGAGGGATGTTTCCACTGTCTGACTCCTGGTCCAAGGTAAGGAGGGATGTGTTTTCTGTCTGACTCCTGGTCCAAGGTAAGGAGGGATGTGTTTTCTGTCTGACTCCTGGTCCAAGGTAAGGAGGGATGTGTTTTCTGTCTGACTCCTGGTCCAAGGTAAGGAGGGATGTGTTTTCTGTCTGACTCCTGGTCCAAGGTAAGGAGGGATGTGTTTTCTGTCTGACTCCTGGTCCAAGGTAAGGAGGGATGTGTTTTCTGTCTGACTCCTGGTCCATGGTAAGGAGGGATGTGTTTTCTGTCTGACTCCTGGTCCAAGGTAAGGAGGGATGTTTCCACTGTCTGACTCCTGGCCCAAGGTAAGGAGGGATGTGTTTTCTGTCTGACTCCTGGTCCATGGTAAGGAGGGATGTGTTTTCTGTCTGACTCCTGGTCCAAGGTAAGGAGGGATGTTTCCACTGTCTGACTCCTGGCCCAAGGTAAGGAGGGATGTTTCCACTGTCTGACTCCTGGTCCAAGGTAAGGAGGGATGTTTCCACTGTCTGACTCCTGGCCCAAGGTAAGGAGGGATGTGTTTTCTGTCTGACTCCTGGTCCAAGGTAAGGAGGGATGTGTTTTATGTCTGACTCCTGGTCCAAGGTAAGGAGGGATGTGTTTTCTGTCTGACTCCTGGTCCAAGGTAAGGAGGGATGTTTCCACTGTCTGACTCCTGGTCCAAGGTAAGGAGGGATGTGTTTTCTGTCTGACTCCTGGTCCAAGGTAAGGAGGGATGTTTCCACTGTCTGACTCCTGGTCCAAGGTAAGGAGGGATGTGTTTTCTGTCTGACTCCTGGCCCAAGGTAAGGAGGGATGTTTCCACTGTCTGACTCCTGGTCCAAGGTAAGGAGGGATGTGTTTTCTGTCTGACTCCTGGTCCAAGGTAAGGAGGGATGTTTCCACTGTCTGACTCCTGGTCCAAGGTAAGGAGGGATGTGTTTTCTGTCTGACTCCTGGTCCAAGGTAAGGAGGGATGTGTTTTCTGTCTGACTCCTGGTCCAAGGTAAGGAGGGATGTGTTTTCTGTCTGACTCCTGGTCCAAGGTAAGGAGGGATGTGTTTTCTGTCTGACTCCTGGTCCAAGGTAAGGAGGGATGTGTTTTCTGTCTGACTCCTGGTCCAAGGTAAGGAGGGATGTGTTTTCTGTCTGACTCCTGGTCCAAGGTAAGGAGGGATGTGTTTTCTGTCTGACTCCTGGTCCAAGGTAAGGAGGGATGTGTTTTCTGTCTGACTCCTGGTCCAAGGTAAGGAGGGATGTGTTTTCTGTCTGACTCCTGGTCCAAGGTAAGGAGGGATGTGTTTTCTGTCTGACTCCTGGTCCAAGGTAAGGAGGGATGTGTTTTCTGTCTGACTCCTGGTCCAAGGTAAGGAGGGATGTGTTTTCTGTCTGACTCCTGGTCCAAGGTAAGGAGGGATGTGTTTTCTGTCTGACTCCTGGTCCAAGGTAAGGAGGGATGTGTTTTCTGTCTGACTCCTGGTCCAAGGTAAGGAGGGATGTGTTTTCTGTCTGACTCCTGGTCCAAGGTAAGGAGGGATGTGTTTTCTGTCTGACTCCTGGTCCAAGGTAAGGAGGGATGTGTTTTCTGTCTGACTCCTGGTCCAAGGTAAGGAGGGATGTGTTTTCTGTCTGACTCCTGGTCCAAGGTAAGGAGGGATGTGTTTTCTGTCTGACTCCTGGTCCAAGGTAAGGAGGGATGTGTTTTCTGTCTGACTCCTGGTCCAAGGTAAGGAGGGATGTGTTTTCTGTCTGACTCCTGGTCCAAGGTAAGGAGGGATGTGTTTTCTGTCTGACTCCTGGTCCAAGGTAAGGAGGGATGTGTTTTCTGTCTGACTCCTGGTCCAAGGTAAGGAGGGATGTTTCCACTGTCTGACTCCTGGTCCAAGGTAAGGAGGGATGTTTCCACTGTCTGACTCCTGGTCCAAGGTAAGGAGGGATGTGTTTTCTGTCTGACTCCTGGTCCAAGGTAAGGAGGGATGTGTTTTCTGTCTGACTCCTGGTCCAAGGTAAGGAGGGATGTTTCCACTGTCTGACTCCTGGTCCAAGGTAAGGAGGGATGTTTCCACTGTCTGACTCCTGGTCCAAGGTAAGGAGGGATGTGTTTTCTGTCTGACTCCTGGTCCAAGGTAAGGAGGGATGTGTTTTCTGTCTGACTCCTGGTCCAAGGTAAGGAGGGATGTGTTTTCTGTCTGACTCCTGGTCCAAGGTAAGGAGGGATGTTTCCACTGTCTGACTCCTGGTCCAAGGTAAGGAGGGATGTGTTTTCTGTCTGACTCCTGGTCCAAGGTAAGGAGGGATGTGTTTTCTGTCTGACTCCTGGTCCAAGGTAAGGAGGGATGTGTTTTCTGTCTGACTCCTGGTCCAAGGTAAGGAGGGATGTGTTTTCTGTCTGACTCCTGGTCCAAGGTAAGGAGGGATGTGTTTTCTGTCTGACTCCTGGTCCAAGGTAAGGAGGGATGTTTCCACTGTCTGACTCCTGGTCCAAGGTAAGGAGGGATGTGTTTTCTGTCTGACTCCTGGTCCAAGGTAAGGAGGGATGTGTTTTCTGTCTGACTCCTGGTCCAAGGTAAGGAGGGATGTGTTTTCCCACTCGTTCCTCCTTTTCTCTATTAATTGAATGTTTTCTTACTGTTATACCATACTGTAGTGATCAAGGAACAAGTTGTTCATTGTAAGTTATTCTTATAGTCAACACTGTCGTGTGTGTGTGTGTGTGTGTGTGTGTGTGTGTGTGTGTGTGTGTGTGTGTGTGATTGTTCTCCAGTTGTCATCGTGGACACGCTTTTGGATCACTCTGTCTGGTTCGACGCTGACGTTCTACGGGGCCAAAGCCTTGAGGGCCTCCGAGAGGAAGCATGTGAGTGAGACCGTTGGCGTATTCACTAGGAAGCAAATGGACGGAACAGGGAGGGACTACGTTGAACTAGTCCAATAAGACTCTTCAGTTTTTGTTGCCCAACGTTTTCAGTTGCAAAATGTTTTGCTACGGGTGTGCACTAATGAATACACTCCTGAAGAACCTGTCTACTGCTGGTGTTTTCTCTCAACACAAACTAAATAGTGGTCCTAATGGTCACAATGTTCAGTTTACTAGAATGAAATGTAGGGAAAACAATGTTCAGTTTACTAGAATGAAAGGTAGGGAAAACAATTGAGTAGCAAATAAATAAATGTGAGTAAAAATGGAAAAATACTTTTTTGGATCAACAATAACCAAACAAACGCCGTCCTCTAGAGGCAGAAGGCTGTGTTGTTTTCATTACTCACTTCATCACATCTTCCCTGCAGTACAAATCTTCAGCCTGTAAGAAGGTGTGTGTAACGGGCTGGATGGTTGTCCTGCCTGACGACCCGGCTCGACCGAACATCTTCCACCTCAACGACCCGGATAAAGGTTAGACTCGGAGACCATTTTGGGGGGGGGGGAATGTTGTCCAGGAGAAATTGTATTAGTTTAAAATATTTTTTTCCCCGAAAAAAATTTGGCAGACAATATACAGTAGCTCAGTATTTTGTATGATTTATTTTATACTTGTCTTTAACAAGGGATCCAATCATTCTGGATGTGACTGTATATTAATATATGTGTTGATCCCAGGACATATTGCTGGATGTCTGAGGCATATAAGGGTTTGGTTTTCTAGCGCACATTTATTCAAAAGGCACTCGCACATCTGAGCAATCTAATTTGCAGGTGCCATGGCAACAGTTGAACAAGATGAAGGACAAAGGAAACCGCACACTGCTCTTGATAGCGTCACTGCTCTTGATAGCGTCACTGCTCTTGATAGCGTCACTGCTCTTGATAGCGTCACTGCTCTTGATAGCATCACTGCTCTTGATAGCGTCACTGCTCTTGATAGCGTCACTGCTCTTGATAGCGTCACTGCTCTTGATAGCGTCACTGCTCTTGATAGCGTCACTGCTCTTGATAGCGTCACTGCTCTTGATAGCGTCACTGCTCTTGATAGCGTCACTGCTCTTGATAGCGTCACTGCTCTTGATAGCGTCACTGCTCTTGATAGCGTCACTGCTCTTGATAGCGTCACTGCTCTTGATAGCGTCACTGCTCTTGATAGCGTCACTGCTCTTGATAGCGTCACTGCTCTTGATAGCGTCACTGCTCTTGATAGCATCACTGCTCTTGATAGCGTCACTGCTCTTGACGCTGCTCTTGACACTGCTCTTGATTTCGTCACTGCTCTTGATAGCGTCACTGCTCTTGATAGCGTCACTGCTCTTGATAGCGTCACTGCTCTTGATTTCGTCACTGCTCTTGATAGCATCACTGCTCTTGATAGCGTCACTGCTCTTGATAGCGTCACTGCTCTTGATAGCGTCACTGCTCTTGATAGCGTCACTGCTCTTAATAGCGTCACTGCTCTTGATAGCGTCACTGCTCTTGATAGCGTCACTGCTCTTGATAGCGTCACTGCTCTTGATAGCGTCACTGCTCTTGATAGCATCACTGATATTTAATAAGCTTTACCTATCGGCCACACGGCCTTCGTCAGAGCTTTTGGGAATTTTTTTAAAGTTGCACCATTATGTGGACCTGGCCCCTCCCACGTCCATTCTACACATCGAAGGGGATTGGAGGAAAAATAAATAAGTTCTACCAAATATAACAAAATGCATTTTATAAATATTACAAAAGTGTATAAATAAGGTGTATGAAACACGTCTGTAAAATCTCAATGAGGACATAGCAAGTTTTCATTAGTCATAGGGTACATCATACCAAAAACGTCAGAATAATCTACAAGAGACACAAATTTCATGTTTAAATTCATAACATAACATACATAGGCATTTCATCATTAAGTCCTTTAGGAAATAATGTCTGGAGGGTGAAAATCCCAAAACATTCTCTTTTACTCAGAGTATTATTAATATCTCCTCCCCCTGTCTGATATCTTAACTTTCTCTATGCCACAAAATCTAAAAGGTAGAAATGTCATGCTTCGTGTCATTGAAATGTACAGCGACTGGATAATCCCTGTCGTTTCTCCTGATTGAACTTTTATGTTCACTAATTCTCTGTTTGAGAGAGCGGTTGGTTTTACCGACATAACAGAGCCCACATGGACATTTAATCATGTTTAAACACTTTATCATTTTGTTGCACTGTGCGCATCCTCTGCATCCCTAACTACCATTTTTGCAAAAAGTGGGAGGTTGTGGTCAAGAAACACTGGCATATTTTATCATCGGATCCAGCTTTGCCGGCTGAATTTAAATATCCACCACGTATTGTGTATAGGAGAGGTCGCAATTTTTACGCGATAAATTGGTTCATGCCAACTGCCAGCCACAAAATAAAATTAGCCAAGATCTTTTACGGCCTCTATTAAATGGTAGCTATAAATGCAGAGGAATGCGCACAGTGCAACAACATGATAAAGTGAATATTTCTGTCACCCGCACACAGGAACACGGTTCCAAATAAATTGTTCCGCCACCCATGTTATCTACATTATTACGTGTTCCACCACCCATGTTATTTACATTATTACGTGTTCCACCACCCATGTTATCTACATTATTACGTGTTCCACCACCCATGTTATCTACATTATTACGTGTTCCACCACCAATGCTCTCTACATTATTACGTGTTCCACCACCCATGTTATCTACATTATTACGTGTTCCACCACCCATGTTATCTACATTATTACGTGTTCCACCACCCATGTTATTTACATGGGTGGTGGATTTACATGATAAAGTGTTTAAACATGATTAAATGTCCATGTGGGCTCTGTTATGTCGGTAAAACCACCCGCTCTCTCAAACAGAGAATTAGTGAACATAAAAGTTCAATCAGGAGAAATGACAGGGATTATCCAGTCGCTGTACATTTCAATGACCTGAAGCATGACATTTCTACATTTTTAGATTTTGTGGCATAGAGAAAGTTAAGATATCAGACAGGGCAGGAGATATAAATAATACTCTCGGTCTGACCTTAATTAGCTCAAGCAAATGTTTCGGTTGTTTTAGGTCAAACTCCAAAGCCCTCTTGTTGCTTCACAGGTAATGTTTACAAGTTCCAGACGGGATCCAGATTCTCTGCAATCATCTGGCACAAAAACCTGGAAGAGGCTTGCAGGAGCTGTAGACCTCAGGTAATGTTGTCTTTCAATATATACACAGACACAACATCAATTCAATGGTAGTATATGCATTTAAAAAATGATTGAGGATGACACCAAAAATTAAATGACTGAAGTTATTTTTTCTTTCAATCTCTTGGGGAAAATGTGCCATTTCATTCTGACCACAGCTGTCAATCACCTAAGTCCTTATTGCTTCATTAATGTACTTAATGTCCTCTGCTTGTGCCTTAACAGATACCAACCAACCTAATGTCATTTGAGTAGTGGACAACCAGCCAGCTTGCCCAGTGGGGAGTTAGTGCCAAGCCCTTTTCTATGGGAGTCTAACAAACTCTGATAAAATGGTGGAACGGAGGAATTGGTTGGAATCCTATGAAATGAGTGGTGAGGAAGTGTAGAAGTGTGTGTGTGTCTGATTCTACAGACTGGGGCAGATGCTCTTTACCACTGGGGACACACACACACACAGCAGCGTTATAGCCAAGGACTACGTGCGATGTCTCTCTTTCCAGAGCAAGGAAAACAAATATGTAAAGCCCCTGTTTCGTGTCAAAGCTTTCTCGCTTGTCGTCGTTTGTTCCGCTGCTATAAACGTTCTGAGCAAGCTCATATTTCTTTGGCCCATGTTGGGTTTTGCTTAGAAGAAAGGATTAAAAAAAATACCTGTAAATGCACAAAGACTGACAGTGTTAAGAAACTGTGATAAGGGGACCAGTGACTTGGGCCCTTGGAGTATCAGCACTGCCATGGCCCCCTAACTATTTGAGCCAATGTTTCAGACCACTGTTGACTGGACACTTTGCAAAACACACGCTAGATTGATGCTCATTGTCGACCCTGGTCCTTACGTCAGGCAGTGGACTGATACTCATCGTCGACCCTGGTCCTTGCGTCAGGCAGCGGACTGATGCTCATCGTCGACCCTGGTCCTTGCGTCAGGCAGCGGACTGATGCTCATCGTCGACCCTGGTCCTTGCGTCAGGCAGCGGACTGATACTCATCGTCGACCCTGGTCCTTGCGTCAGGCAGTGGACTGATACTCATTGTCGACCCTGGTCCTTGCGTCAGGCAGCGGACTGATACTCATCGTCGACCCTGGTCCCTGCGTCAGGCAGCGGACTGATACTCATCGTCGACCCTGGTCCCTGCGTCAGGCAGCGGACTGATACTCATCGTCGACCCTGGTCCTTGCGTCAGGCAGCGGACTGATACTCATCGTCGACCCTGGTCCCTGCGTCAGGCAGCGGACTGATACTCATCGTCGACCCTGGTCCCTGCGTCAGGCAGCGGACTGATACTCATCGTCGACCCTGGTCCTTGCGTCAGGCAGTGGACTTTACAGCAAAAGTCATGACTCGTTGAGTTTTCAAATAAGGGAGAAAGGACTTGGCTTTCTGAACAACTAGTTATTTAACATACAAAGGCTCAGCCAAACCTGAACCACCCCCTGCTCAGTCAAACCACACTATTTACTATAGCCATACAAACAATGTCTGCCGATTTAAAGACCCATTTTTTTTTTTTTTTAACTCCAAGTAGGTTGAGCAAGAAAAGCCTTTATCACCATTCGTCATCTCATCTGAACCAATAAAGACTTTTCTACCAATCAGAAATGAAACAAACACACAGGAAGAAGAAAAAAAAAAACGTATGTTGCACTTTTTTGTCATAACATTTTAAGTTTGATTCACAACTTTATTGTCCATCAAAGGGGAAATGTATTTGGTCACTTGCAATGACATTCATCATCATCATCATAGAAAAGACATCACTGATTTTTTTTTCCCTCTTCTTGTACACGAACCAGCTTGAAGCTTCACTACCAGACAAAGGCTTTAGAGAAGGGTCAAGAAGATACTAGAGGGCCTCAGTTCTCTTGTGATATTCATCTGGTTGAGATTTCAGACAAGTCAGTGGGATTCAGCACCATCACTGAGTTAATTGTAAATATTTAAAAAAAAATATATATATATATTTTCGTATTTATTTTCTCTTTAGTTGTCAATGGGAAATGATGGTATGATTTCAAGGGGGACAGTTCACCCATATTACAAACTTACACCCTGTGAATGAGTTATGACAGCAATCCATGCTGTGGTTTAGTTCCCTTGGAACGGTTTTCACATGCTAACGATTTAGCAGTTGTGTCACAAATCCCATTCAAGTCATTGGACCGATATTAGCATTTTTAGCACATCATTTCCAAATTATCCAAAAGTATCTAAAATTGTTTGTGAAGCTCAGAAAAAAAGTAACTTATTGATGATTTTGAAGATGATGCACAGAAAATGCTAATATTGGTCCATTGACTTGAATGGGATTTGTGCCACAACTGCTAAATCGTTAGCATGTGGAAACCGTTCCAAGGAAACTAAACCACAGCATTGATTGCTGTCCATAGACTGCTTACAGGGTAAGGAAGCCAATATACCATTTTGTAATTTGGGTGAACTATCCCTTTAAACGACCCACTGTAAGAATGTGGCAAGAGTGCACGACAGGGCTCCTGAGCAGTCTAAAAGCACTGCATCTCAGTGCAAGAGGCGTCACTACAGTCCCTGGTTCAAATCCAGGCTGTATCACCTCCGGTCGTAATTGGGAGTCTCATAGGGCGGCGCACAATTGGCCCAGCGTCGTCCGGGGTTAGGGCTGGGGTAGGTCATCATTGTAAAAAAAAGATTTTGTTCTTAACTGACTTGCCTAGTTAAATATAAAGGATCAATAAAATAATGATCGGAGAGGATCCTACCCTAGGGTTTACACCAACAAACCCGGTTTCCTGTCATTTTGAAGGACACGAACAAAAAAGGGGTTGACGACGCCATGAATACAAGCCAAATGCGTTGCTTCAGAAGCACAACAAGGTTACCATTTCAAACATTGATCTATGTGTGAACTTAATGTGTTTCAAAAAATGTCCAAACCAACAAACATAAGACATGACATCATATCACGTACGGCTGGAAAATAAGAACTCAAATTATTTCATGAATGAACTGGTTTTTTATTGAAGCCATAGTCTCATATTGCATCCCCTATAAGTATGCTCAATGCCAATCATCTATGATGTGACAATCATAAGGGGGAGATTTTACCCCGGGTCAAAACGGTTACCTGTGGGGTTAAAACACGTTTGGTACTAAAAAAACACCTCTGTAAAAAGTGGTTAGGACATCAACCTTGATTTCTATTTAAAGAAAAATGTTATTTTTCTGTTTTAATTAGCACCCACCAAAGTGTGAATGACTGAGCCAATCAATGAGTTGTTTAAAATATATATAATGTATTGTTTTTTGGGGTTTTTTTTAATGAAGAACTGCATTCTGAACAAAAGAGATACGAGAAACTGCCAAAATAAAGGAAACGCCAACATAAAGTGTCTCAACAGGGCGTTGGGCCATTAAGAACCAGAACCGCTTCAATGGGGCGGCAGGGTAGTCTAGTGGTTAGAGCGTTGGACTAGTAACCGGAAGGTTGCAAGTTCAAATCCCTGAGCTGACAAGGTACAAATTCTGCCCCTGAACACCCACTGTTCCCTGGTAGGCTGTCATTGAAAATAAGAATTTGTTCTTAACTGACCTGCCTAGTTAAATAAAGGTAAAAAATAATTTAAAAAATGCTCCTTGGTATAGATTCAAGAAGTGTCTGGAACTCTACTGGAGGGATGCGACACCATTCCTCCACGGTAAATACCACCATTTGGTGTTTTGTTGATGGTGGTGGAAAACGCTGTCTCAAGACGCCACTCCAGAATCTCCCGGAAGTGTTCAATTGGGTTGAGATCTGGTGACTGAGACACACCCTCTTTCAACCCCTTGTTCTCCTAGTAGACCCCCTCTTTTAACCCCCTGTTCTCCTAGGAGACCCCCTCTTTCAACCCCCTTGTTCTCCTTGGAGTCCCCCTCTTTCAAAGTTTTCTTCTAGCCAAGGTAGCCAAAATAATGGGCTACTGGGAATTTTTATACATGACCCTAAGCATGATGGGAAACGCTGCTCTAAGGCTGACATGACAAGAGGAAAACTGACGATGCACTACCCAATTTCCAAATTGCACCTTGTGCATTCTACTATTACAATTAACTCAGAAAACCACAGCTGAAAACCACAGTTTGCGTGTAGGTGTTTGGTGTAGTAATGCCTCTATGCTATTGTGTTCCATGGATCCACTTTTATCTAAATCCCTTCTTTTGTGAAACCAAAAGAAATTTAATGTTGGACTTAGAATTATCTGTGTAGTTTCTACAATTACCGTCCAAGTTTCAGATTGTAATTGTTTCAGGTGCATATAGAAATGTCCATGAATGTGAGCGTTATGCGCTTACACAAACTGAGTTGACTCGCGTTGCTTTTAGACTTACAGTTCTTATTCTGCCAGCTCAATGGAAAACACTTGTTTTATACTGTTGTCGTCATGACGTTGTCATATTATGTCTGCAAGTTGCACATGTCATTTATTATTACTTTATGTTGAAACATAGGTCGGTGAGGGATTTGGTGTGTGTGTCTGTGTCTGTGTGTGTGTGTGTGTGTGTGGCAATGATACAAATGTTTTGTAAGGCCGGTATATAATTTTTTTTTTTTAAGTTATTTGAAGATTATTCAAAGACAGATGTTCATTTTTCATAAAGACTTTTGGAAAGCAAATTGGGATGTTTCACTCTAGGTCCTCCTCCTCTCACACCTGTATTGGTGGACCAGAACTAAATTATGGGTGGGGGCACCAAATGAAGGATTAGAGGGGGGGGCAACCCAAATGAAGGATTAGGGGGGGCAACCCAAATGAAGGATTAGGGGGGGCACCCCAAATGAAGGATTAGGGGGGCACCCCAAATGAAAGATTAGGGGGGCACCCCAAATGAAGGATTAGTGGGGTGGGGGGGGGCACCCCAAATGAAGGATGGGGGAGGCACCCCAAATGAAGGATTAGGGGGGGCAACCCAAATGAATGATTAGGGGGGGCACCCCAAATGAAGGATTAGGGGGGGCAACCCAAATGAAGGATAGGGGGGGAGGGCACTAAATGAAGGATTAGGGGGGAGGGCACCAAATGAAGGATCCCCCCGATCCTTGGCACCAAATGAAGGATTAGGAGGGGGGGGGGCAACCCAAATGAAGGAATGGGGGGGGGCACCCCAAATGAAGGATTAGAGGGGGGGGGGGCACCCCAATTGAAGGATTAGAAATGTACATCCAGTATTTGATTTCTACTTGGTTTAAACACCTGAACACCAGGAATGCTAAAACACATCACTGTTTCTCTGCGTGTATTTTGTTTCAATAAAATCAATACAATTTGATGGATCGTTATAATGAAGCAGATTCAATACACATCTTCAATCATTGTCAAATGGAACGTGTGTGTGTGTGTGTGTGATATCCTGTTTGGCTGGCTCAATACCCAAAGTCTAGCCCCTGTTGAACTTGATCTAAAGCCTCTAAGGCTGGGGTTAACCGTGTGTGTAGCATGTATAGCATTACAACAGCATTCTCACATTACAAATATTACTGTAGCCTTTTCTCCTCAAATGTCAGATACATACATTGAGCATACATGTATTTGTGTCATGTACATAAAAACATTGAAGTCACTTTTTTTGGGGGGGGGGGGGGGGGTTGCTATCATGTTGTTGACACTTTATTTAGTCTGCTTTCTTCTTCTGGTGATTTTTTAATTTTTTTTATTTAATTTGATACTTGTATCGGCCAGATTTTCTGTTTTGTAAAAAAAAAATAAACGTAGATATGTAATATGTTGCATGTATTTTGTGTACAACGTTTTCTGGTGTCTGTAGTGACTGTGAAAAAAATGACAACCACTCACCTGTGAATATTTTGCTAAGTTATTTGTAACTGTATGTAAGTCGCTGTATTTTTCAGCTTTTAAACGTTGACACCAATCATGAATTAAAACCATTCTGGAAAAACTGAGCCGGTGATTTCTTAATGATGACAAGTACTTTTAGAATAATTGTCTTTAGCACGTTTTGCACTCCGAAAGAGCGTATTGATTCAACTGGAAATATTGACACGTGTTAAATATGAGTGTTTGTTTGTGTGGATGGTGGTGGTGTTTTCACATGAGTATAACGCTACAAGCTTGGCACACCTCTATTTTGGAGGAGTTTCTCCCATTCTTCTCTGCAGATCTTCTCAAGCTCTGTCACTTTGGATGGGGAGCTTCACTGCACTGCTATGTTCGATCAGGTTCAAGTCCGGCCTCTGGCTGGGCCACTCAAGGACATTCCGAGACTTGTCCCAAAGCCACCCTTGCGTTGTCTTGGCTGTGTACTTAGGGTCTTTGTCCTGTTGGAAGGTGAATCTTCACCCCGGTCTGAGGTCCAGAGCAGATTTTCATCAATGATCTCTGTACTTTGCATCTTTCCCTCGATCCTGACTAGTCTCCCAGTCCCTGCCGCTGAAAAATATCCCCTCAACATGATGCTGTCACCACCATCCTTCACCGTAGGGATGGTGCCAGGTTTCCTCTAGACGTGACGCTTGGCATTCAGGCCAAAGAGTTCAATCTTGGCCTCACTGGCCACTTCAATAATGGAACACTAGTCACTTTAATAATGTTTACATAGTGCTTTACCCATCTCATATGGATATACTGTATTCTATTTTACTGTATTTTAGTCAGTGCCACCACGACATTGCTCAACCTAATATTTATGTATTTCTTAATACCGTTCTTTTACATTTTAATGTGAATTGTTAGATACTTCTGCACTGTTGGAGCTAGGAACACAATCATTATGCTACACCCACAATAACATCTGCTAAATATGTGTATGTGAACAATAAAATGTGATTTGATTTGATGAGACGACGCAAGCAGGACACCTCAGGCTGAGGAGTAAGTTTCACACATCCCCAATGTGCTACATTCACTAAAATAACATGGTCACTGCGGTAGAATGTTTATTTTGATTGGAGATTTTCAGTGTCATCAAGGTAGCCTGATTTCAGATGTGTCCATGTCAACAGGATTATTAGGGAAATTGTTATATCCACAATAATCTCATTATTTTGTGCATGTAACTGTGCTCTCTGACTGTCCAAACATTTGTGTGTATATATGTGTGTGTGTTCAGGAAGCGGTAATTTGCAGACATGGCTATGCTAGTTGTCATAGTAACAACGGGTGTATGCACAGTGGTGTAAGCTGATTGGTGGTGCTGCTGCTTCCGGTTTCCCCGGTTGCTTTGAATGTGATACATCATAGTGTAAGAACCCACTTAAAGACTCAAAGGATAAGATGATTCAACTTTCAAAACACGTCCTTTTTGGCTAGTCACGTCAGTCAACTAGGTGTCTGTTCAGCTTTGAGCGTTGAGCTAAGAGCGTTGCGCTAGTAACCAAAAGGTCACTGGTTTGAATCATCTTGCCGAATAGGTGAGAAAACAATCTGTGCCCCTGAGCAGGGCATTTAACCCTAATTGCTCCTGTAAGTCACTCTGGGAAAGAGCATCTGCTAAATGACTACAACGTAAATATAAACCTGCTCTGCTGTCAACAGCTCGGTGCTTATTATCCGATGTATTAGGCTACGCAATCCAACCTTTTTGGATATAATATTAAATGATATGTTAAAAGACCTCACTGACTGATTCAGAACATGAATAATCATATTTGTCTTGGTAAAATATATTTTTATAACAACAGGAAGTTAATATTCATCACCAAAGCGCATTTTCACCCACTCTGTACAGTCAATGGACTAAAAATCTACAACCTGTTAGCACCCTGTAAATCATTAATAGAAATAGGCAACTTTTGCTTCATCATCTCATTTCAATTTTTTTTTTTTTTTCCAACACAAGACATAATACCCTGATTTGGATCGTCTCAATGTGCACTGACTTGGCTCCCCTAGCTTGGAATGGTTGAAAAACGGAAACCTTGGGCAACTAAATCTAGCGCACCTTTGGCATCTTACTGGATGATGGATTGATGCGAACTCCTTTCTGTGCCTGTTCGAGCCCATCATAATGCAAGCCCTTGTCAATATTGATTAATTGGTGAGTATGCCTACCCTTTATTGATAGGTATAGTCAATTAGTATGTGTGTGTGGCGTCACGGTACACATTTGTAGGCTACATTTGTAACGGTATATACGCCAGAGGAGGCTGGTGAGAGGACCTATAGGACGGGCTCATTGTAATGGCTGGAATGGAATTAATGGTACGGTATCAAACACATCAAACACTTTTGTGACCAGATGAAAAACATATTTCCTAGATTTGCTTTATCTTGGCCAGGTCGCAATTGTAAATGAGAACTTGTTCTCAACTTGCCTACCTGGTTAAATAAAGGTGAAAAAAAGAAAAGAAAACATTGCTAAAAATGCGATTGAGACAGAAATCAATTCCATTTCATTTTCCTTTTATTTATAGGTTATATGTTATATGTATGACATCATTTTGTATTGACAAACTTTTAAGAAATGAAAAGTACATTAAATCAAGTGGCCACATCTCTGTACATTTGTATGGAGTCTTGGCAAAAACACAGATTCTGACAGCACAGCAGATCATTCACAACAAATAGTCAACTTTTGCTTAAAACCTCTACAGGATCGGTGGGTCCCCAGTAGGACGGTTGAGCTAACGTAGGCTAATGTGATTAGCATGAGGTGAGTAAACAAGAACATTTCCCAGGACATAGGCACATCTGATATTGTCAGAACGCTTAAATTCTTGTTAATCTAACTACACTGTCCAATTTACAGTAGCTACTACAGTGAAATAATACCATGCTATGGTTTGAGGAGAGAGCACAGTTATTAACTTGAACATGTATTAGTGAACCAATTAGGCACATTTTATCCTCAAAAGGTTTTACAGCTGCATCATCGAGAGCGTGGTGCATCACTGCACGGTATGGCAACTGCGCGACCTCCGCCCGCAAGGCAGTACAGAGGGTAGGTAGTGCGTATGCAAGGCAGTACAGAGGGTAGGTAGTGCGTATGCAAGGCAGTACAGAGGGTAGTGCGAACGGCTCAGTCCCTCTGGAACGCTGCTACTCTCTGTTATTATCTATGCATAGTCACTTTAATAACTCTACCTAAATGTACATAATTACCTCGACACCAGTGCCCCTGGTACCCCCTGTATATAGCCCCGCTATTGTTATTTACTACTACTCTTTAATAATTTGTTATTCTTATCTCTTACTTTGTTTTCTGGGTATTTTCTTAGCTGCATTGTTGGTTAAGGGCTTGTAAGTAAGCATTTCACTGTAAGGCCTACACAAGTTTTATTCGGGCGTATGTGACAAATAACATTTAATTTAATTTGAAGAATATGCATATCCTTGCTTCGGGTCCTGAACTACAGGTAGTTAGATGTGTGTATATAATTTTAGGCGAAACTTTGAAAAAAAGGGGCGGATCCTTACGAGGTTTTAATCTCATTTCGAAAGTAAAACCATTTTCCAACATATGACAATAACGCCCTGAGTCGCTTCATCTCATTTCTAAAGTTAAATGATTTTCTTTCCAACAGGACCCAAGAGGCGGAGGACACACTCTTTTCCTTAGTAAGTGGTTCCTTCCATTTAGGCTACGGAGCAAAGATGTGCTACGTCAGTGGAGGAGAGAACGTCGAGTGACACACAGTTTGATTTCATTTTAGCTGCCGGTGACAGGCGCGACTCGCAGGAGGTACGTGTGTTAATGAATTTGATCAAGCTATGTAGCCAATTTATTGCTTCTTGATGAATAAATACGACATTTGCTGTGTTTTGTTACTAGCCACCTAGTAATTTTCTGATGTTGGTTTCAGCTAGCCAGCTAGATATGTTCCTGATCTCCCAACTAGATACCAAGCCATTTCAGGCAATCAATCAAGTTAGAGTAGTTTGTCTTAATTATTTTAGTGCTGGCAAGGTTGCTAGACTTTAAATTGCTTTAATTAACGGGTAATGATACTATATACCAATGTGGCGGCTAAAATCCGAAGGCAGTTAGCCTAGTAGTTAGAGCGTTGGGCCAGTAACCAAAAGGTTGCTAGATCGAATCCCGGAGCTGACAAGGTACAAATCTGTCGTTCTGCTCCTGAACAGGCAGTTAATCCACTGTTCGTCGTCATTGTAAATAAGAATTGGTTCTTAACTGACTTGCCTAGTTAAATACATTTATCAAGTCCCCCCCAAAAAAAGATAAATCCGATTTATATAGGCTACATTTGTAAAAGTGGAAGCTATTAAAACAATGTTTTTGTGAAATAGGCCTATGCGTCAGTGTTATTTTTACCATTTGATATTCACTCTTCCGTCCTTAACTTTGTCAACACCACCAACATGAAAAATTGGAATGTGAAACTGAAAGTTGTAGGGCATTAATTGTTGGCACCTAGTTGATCATTCACAGCAAATTAAGTGCTTATAGAAGATCTACACCACACTTGAATTTCTTAACATTTTATTGTTACAATGTGGGATTAACATTTTATTGTTACAACGTGGGATTAACATTTTATTGTTACAACATGGGATTAACATTTTATTGTTACAATGTGGGATTAACATTTTATTGTTACAACGTGGGATTAACATTTTATTGTTACAACATGGGGTTAACATTTTATTGTTACAACGTGGGATTAACATTTAATTGTTACAACATGGGATTAACATTTTATTGTTACAATGTGGGATTAACATTTTATTGTTACAGCGTGGGATTAACATTTTATTGTTACAATGTGGGATTAACATTTTATTGTTACAACGTGGGATTAACATTTTATTGTTACAATGTGGGATTAACATTTTATTGTTACAACGTGGGATTAACATTTTATTGTTACAATGTGGGATTAACATTTTATTGTTACAACGTGGGATTAACATTTTATTGTTACAATGTGGGATTAACATTTTATTGTTACAATGTGGGATTAACATTTTATTGTTACAACGTGGGATTAACATTTTATTGTTACAATGTGGGATTAACATTTTATTGTTACAACGTGGGATTAACATTTTATTGTTACAACATGGGATTAACATTTTATTGTTACAACGTGGGATTAACATTTTATTGTTACAATGTGGGATTAACATTTTATTGTTACAATGTGGGATTAACATTTTATTGTTACAATGTGGGATTAACATTTTATTGTTACAACGTGGGATTAACATTTTATTGTTACAATGTGGGATTAACATTTTATTGTTACAACGTGGGATTAACATTTTATTGTTACAACGTGGGATTAACATTTTATTGTTACAACGTGGGATTAACATTTAATTGTTACAACGTGGGATTAACATTTGTTAAATTGTCATTTTTTTGTTGTAAATGATCTCTACAAAAATAAAGTGGAAGAAAAATATAAACCTTTTTAAAGATGAATGAAAAATAAACCACTAATATACTTTGAATTAGATTAAGTATTCACCCCACTGAGTTACCCCACATGTTAGAAAGACCTTTGGCCGCGGATACAGGTGTGTGTCTTCTTGGCTAAATCTCAGATATTTGCACACCTGTATTGTGCACTATTTTCCCATTTTATTCTTTTCAAAATGATTCCTGCTCTGTTTGGGATCATGGCTAGACAGCCATTTTCTGATCTTGCCATATATTCTCGAGCAGATTTATGTCGAAACTGTTTCTTGGTAAGCGACTGGGTAGACTGTTTCAAGTTATCTAGAAGGGTGAGTGGCTGTAATTGTGTACTGTTTTGGCAGAGTGAAAGTACAAACGCTTCCCACATTCGAACACACGCACAAAAGACACACACACACACATCAAAGTTGGTTCTTGTTCTCAGTCACATTTGGTAATGAGTTACAGTGCTATAATAACCATTGCTTCCCTTTCAGGCAGTTCACAACACAGCTATGGGGGGAGTCGCGTCCTCGCTAACTCATCTGAATAACCTTTCAATCACGTCTGACCATCTGAGGCCAATGAGACTGTGCCCCATGAGAGGCCCCGCCCTCTCAAGAATCAGGGTGCAGCCTCGACAGAGTTAGGACTACATTTGAAGTCTGAAGTTTACATACACTTAGGTTGGAGTCATTAAAACTCGCTTTTCAACCACTCCACACATTTCTTGTTAACAAACTATAGTTTTGGCAAGTCGGTTAGGACAATTTTTCCAACAATTGTTTACAGACAGATTATTTCACTTAGAATTCACTGTATCACAATTCCAGTGGGTCAGAATTTTACATACACTAAGTTGACTGTGCCTTTAAACCGCTTGGAAAATTCCAGAAAATTATGTCATGGCTTTAGAAGCTTCTGATAGGCTAATTGACATCATTTGAGCCAATTGGAGGAGTACCTGTGGATGTATTTCAAGGCCTACCTTCAAACTCAGTGCTTCTTTGCTTGACATCATAGGAAAGTCAAACGCCAAGACTTCAGAAAATAAATTGTAGATCTCCACAAGTCTGGTTCCTCCTTGGGAGCAATTTCCAAATGCCTGATGATACCACATTCATCTGTACAAACAGTAGTACGCAAGTATAAACACCATGGGACCACGCAGCTGCCATACCGCTCAGGAAGGAGACAGGTTCTGTCTCCACAGTAAAACGAGTCCTATATCGACATAACCTGAAAGGCTGATCAGCAAGGAAGAAGCCACTGCTCCAAAACCACCATAAAAAAGCCAGACTACGGTTTGCAACTGCACATCGGGACAAAGATCATACCTTTTGGAAAAATATCCTCTGGTCTGATGAAACAAAAATAGAACTGTTTGGCCATAATGACCACCATTATGTTTGGAGGAAAAAGGGGGAGGCTTGCAAGCCGAAGAACACCATCCCAACCGTGAAGCATGGGGGTGGCAGCATCATGTTGTGGGGGTGCTTTGCTGCAGGAGGGACTGGTGCACTTCACAAAATAGATGGCATCATGAGGTCGGAAAAATGATGTGCATATATTGAAGCAACATCTCAAGACATCAGTCAGGAAGTTAAAGCTTGGTCGCAAATGGGTCTTTCAAATGGACAATGACCCCAAGCATACTTCCAAAGTTGTGGCAAAATAGCTTAAGGACAACCAAGTCAAGGTATTGGAGTGGCCATCACAAAGCCCTGATCTCAATCCAGTAGAACATTTGTGGGCAGAACTGAAAAAGCATGTGCGAGCAAGGAGGCCTACAAACCTGACTGTTACACCAGCTCTGTCAGGAGGAATGGGCCGAAAGTCGCCCAACTTATTGTGGGAAGCTTGTGGAAGGCTACTCAAAACGTTTAATCCAGGGAATTTTTACAAGGATTAAATGTCAGGAATTGTGAAACTGAGTTTAAATGTATGTAAACTTCCAACTTCAACTGTATATGGTCAGACTACATGGAGTTAGTAGCCTCCGATCTTCGTGACAACGAGTCAGCTGATGTTTCTGCTACCCTCTGCAGCATGAGGGATCCGTGTTCGGAGGATGACGAGGTGGATTCTCAGACATCGTTTCTGCTACCCTCTGCAGCATGAGCGATCCGCGTTCGGAGGATGACGAGGTGGATTCTCAGACATCGTTTCTGCTACCCTCTGCAGCATGAGCGATCCGCGTTCGGAGGACAACGAGGTGGATTCTCAGACATTGTTTCTGCTACCCTCTGCAGCATGAGCGATCCGCGTTCGGAGGACGACGAGGTGGATTCTCAGACATTGTTTCTGCTACACTCTGCAGCATGAGCGATCCGCGTTCGGAGGACGACGAGGTGGATTCTCAGACATTGTTTCTGCTACCCTCTGCAGCATGAGCGATCCGCGTTCGGAGGACGACGAGGTGGATTCTCAGACATTGATGTGGAGGAGAATGA
Organism: Oncorhynchus mykiss; assembly: GCF_013265735.2. Lineage (NCBI taxonomy): Eukaryota > Metazoa > Chordata > Actinopteri > Salmoniformes > Salmonidae > Oncorhynchus > Oncorhynchus mykiss. The sequence continues at coordinate 6,855,789 of NC_048569.1, read as the reverse complement.
TTTGGCTCCAGGGCAGTCAAAAGCCCCCCAGCTATGGAGGTTGCAGGGGACACCCAGGGGGATAACGTGTTCTTCATTGGACGGTGTCGCAGAGCGGCCGGTCATGTGGCCCGATCCCCTCCCGCAACAGAGGGCGACCAGGTTCTGTGGGATATTCCTGTGCCTACCTTAGTCAGGCACCGCTGGCTCTTCCCAGACATTGACGACGAGCTAAAGGCAAGCCGTGATGAGCCTCATAGGTCCTTTGCGTCCGTCTGCAGTTCATCTTGTGGAGCCCCAAGAGACTAAGAGGCACACAGGTCTGTGCCTGCCTGACCTACGCCGCAGATGCAGCCCCAGTCTACTTGGAACAAGCATGATTTTGGGGCCACCTGGCACCTAGCTCGGGTAACCTAGCTCAGGGGGTGTTGACACAGGGTCGAGACACCTGTTCTGCCCTCCACAAAAGTTTACTGTGAAAACAGTGCATCACCATTGACTGTAGCCCCTCTTTTACCCCTAGTTCCACAGGGTTCAAGCAGTCTTGTTTTTTTCCCCAGTATTAAAGTAATACAATTAGTTCACCTCCATATTCAGACACGTTGTGTTAAGAGTGGTGGAGGTAAATAAACATTTTCAAAAGGGCAACTCACTCTCTGTCCATAAAGGGGACACCCCTCCCGAAACAAATGTGTCTTTGCTGGGTGGTCGTCGCCGATTCTGGACGTGACGTGCACTCACACTAGTCCCTATAAGGTGTCTAGTTCGGCGGGTTATGGTCTCCGTAGGCGATTGATTGGTGGTAGCGGCGCCTAGGGAAACCAGCGGTGTTGATTGGTGGTAGCGGCGCCTAGGGAAACCAGCGGTGTTGATTGGTGGTAGCGGCGCCTAGGGAAACCAGCGGTGTTGATTGGTGGTAGCGGCGCCTAGGGAAACCAGCGGTGTTGATTGGTGGTAGCGGCGCCTAGGGAAACCAGCGGTGTTGATTGGTGGTAGCGGCGCCTAGGGAAACAAGCAGTGTTGATTGGTGGTAGGGGCGCCTAGGGAAACAAGCAGTGTTGAAAACACCTGTGCTATTATTTCACGCACAGTTTAAATGATGAACTGATTCTACAGAGGATGTCTGTATTTAAAAGCCATCTGTCCTGTTTCCAGCCAGGTTACAGCGTTTTTGTTGGGTATGATAATCCCCATGGTAACGTTTTTTTCCTCCTCTCCTGCGTTGGGTTCTAAGCCAGGTGCCTGGACACGACGCATCTAACCACCATCTAACCACCATCTAACCACCATCTAACCACCTAAACGGAGTGCTTCAGGTTTCACCTTCTTACCTACAGGCCCGGTCTCTGTGGTGAGACCCTCTGCTTCGGCGCAGGGGGCTCCCATGGGCAGGACTTTACCTGGAGATATGATAAAGTCATACCACCCATCCAGTGTGGGGTGTAGTAGATCGATACGGGGATGTGGAGAGCTTACTCTATATATAATGCCTGATGGTGTTCTCTCACTCAAACGACAAAGAGGGACTCTGTTCTCTCCCTCTTAATGTGGTACTTGTGGTGAATGCCACAAACTTTACTCAGTTCCTCCTCTGGGGTTGATTCAGCACTGGGTAGGCACCCTAACCTAACCTGAAGTTCTTTGGTTCTTGTGTCTCCCTAATAGCCCAGGAAACCATGGCTTTGCGGATATCATTCGCCTGGTTTGCGAAGATCCGTGGCTACCCCCCCCCCCCCCCCCCCCACTGCGCGGGGATGTATTGTCTCGAGCACACAGGGAGAGTTGGGTTCTACTGTGGACATTTTAATGCTCTACAGGAACTGTTAGGACAGGGTCTTTCATTCTCCACTTTGAAAGTGTTTTTGCTTTACTGCCCCTGGTTTTAGCTTCGGCTAAGCACATTGGGTTTCCCCATGCAAGAGCCGTGCACTCTTCTGTACTCAGTTCACCCCTGGCGAGTCTAGGTGACATTGCGTCCTAATGCAGACTGTGTGCTGAAGTCCTACAGGTATTTTAGCCTTCCATCTATTCCCATTCTGGCCCCTCTGTTGTGTCGGAGGCACTAGTGTGACCAGCTTTTTGTCTGTTTTGCTAGTCCAACCTGTGGTTGAGCGCTTTACAAGCGAACTCTCTTCCACAGGATTATGGCGGCTATCTTCTTGGCATGTAACTGCGAGAGGCAGGGGTTACCTAGTGGTACACACCGTGGTGGGTGTCTTTTACGGGATTGAGGGCTAGTGATGGCTGTGTGGCAGCCAGTTGGACATCGGCCCAGACGTTTGAGGTTTTATCGCTTGGATGTCACAGTTCTCTCTGTGGCTTGAAGTGTTCTTACTGCAGGGACAGTAGAGCGTCACTAGGCAGCGTGCAGATCACCACATTTTATGCGGATCAGAGTGATCCACACATGTTGTCTGCTGTGGGCCGTTCTCAATTGCTATTCGCTGGTGTCAGCTTGTGGGGGTGATTGTAGCTGTGTTGTACTAAGTCAACTGACTGAAAGGGGACTTAAAGTTATGAATATAACTAATGTTCCCTGAAGGAAGGGAATGAGGTAAAACAAAGTAGAAGAACTTGGTCTTGGTAGGAGGAGCATCTGCTCTGTTCTATCCATTTCCTCTTGTTTGGATTGGTTGCCATTTTTTTAGGGGAGGAGTGAAGTGGGCGGGGAATTTGTGTGAGGTAAGAAAAGTCAATGGGAAGAGAAGAAAAAGGGCATTAAAAGGGTTTAAGTAATAGTCAAAGACCATAGAGTAGAATTTGTGTATTAAAACCTGGTTTGGATGGGATTCCCGAGTGGCGCAGCGGTCTAAGGCACAGCATCAGTGCTTGAGGCGTCACTACATACCCGGGTTTGATCCCATCCTGTGTCACAGCCGGCTGTGATCGGGAGACCCATGAGGCGGTCCACAATTGGCCCAGTGTTGTCCGGGTTAGGGGAGCATTTGGGATTTCCTGGGCCGGGCGCCTGCAAGTTAACTTCGGTCGCCACCTGTACGGTGTTTCCTCCGACACATTGGTGCGATTGGCTTCCGGGTTAAGCGAGAAGTGTGTCAAGAAGCAGTGCTTGGCAGCATTGTGTCTTGGAGGACGCATGGCTCTCGCCTTCGCTTCTCCTGAATCCGTACGGGAGTTGCAGCAATGGGAGAAGACTGTAACTACCAATTGGATATCAGGAAATTGGGGAGGATTTATTATTTTTACGGTTTGGGGTAGGTTAGTAGTGTTCACTATGGTGGAGAGAGGTGTGTCCTTGAGGGAATGACGCTGCACCCCTTGATTTTTATCACCTTTTGAGGCGCAGTTTCTTTGTCCTTGTCAGGCGTGATTTAAACGTTCTTCAGACAACTAGCAAGGGTGCGACTCCCCCATAGTGTGTTGTACCTATTTCCTTTCCTTCAGTGAACAGTAGTTATATTCATAACTTTACATGTTGTGTTCTCTTATTTTCTTTAGCTCTATCAGATAAAAAAAAAAAGAGCCAGAGGACCAAAAGAGGAAACATGGGAAAGAAGTCTGCATCTTTGTTCTGATGAACCCTCGTAAACAGGATGAAACCGCTCAGCAACTTCATCACGTGTCTACCCTGCTTGATTAACTGATGAATTAGCCTGTACAGTCAGATCATCTTTAAACATGTCTGACAACATAAATCCACAAACATTGTCAGAGGCAGAGACACAGTTGACAGTGGAGCAAGGTGACAAGCACATTGGGCAGAGTAATCTTCTTCAATCACCTACGAAACAGACATTCAAGTCAGCTGCAAATGGCACTACTGCCGTTATACCAGACTCAGGGGACAAGTTCTCCAGCTCCTCTCATCAGTCCGTTTCAGAGAAAGGAACAAAGATCGCTGGTCAAAAGGCTAATACTAAAAAAACTAAAAGAAAGAAAAATATGGCAACCTTGGACAAGAATGCTGAAGACCAGATTGTGAACCAGAATAGGCCACCCGACCTAAAAGACCAGGACTCTGCGCAAACTACTGCTGTTGTTAAGGATGTCTGTTTTGGTTCTCAAAAGGTATCGTAGCTGTTTTGATTTTAAGAGGATTTTGTTTGATCAAGTATAAATATGTCATTTTCAGTTATATAGTGAGGGCCATCTGTGGCCGTTTTGGTTTCTTGTTGAGGTATTTGAGTGTTACGTTGTTTTTTTATTTACTTCACTGAACAGCCCGAGACCATAGGTTCCAGTGTCGACCCACCGGAAGTGGAGCCTATGGAGATTGAGCAGGCTACCGATGGGAAAGGAGATGCCTCCTTTTCACCAACAAGTCCAGATTTTAAGATGGAACCAAAGGACAACACAATAGTTGGATCTGAGGTATCGTAGCTACTTGACGTTTTTTTTTTTTTTTTTTAAAGAGGATTTTGCTGTTTGAACAATTTAAACTAATGGACCCAATACAATTTTTCATAGGTTATTGAGGGATGAATTTGGCCATTTCGTTTCATTTTGAGGGACAGTTATTAAGTGTTAAAAATGTTTTACTTTTACTTTAATGAACAGACAGAGAGCAAAGGTGCCAGTGTTGACCGACACGTGGAGCCTATGGAGGTTGAGCAGTCTGCCCATGGGAAAGAAGATGCCTCCCTTTCACCAACTAGTCCAGATTTTAAGAGGGAAAACACAAGTGATGCCTCCCTTTCACCAACTAGTCCAGATTTTAAGAGGGACAACACAAGTGATGCCTCCCTTTCACCAACTAGTCCAGATTTTAAGAGGGACAACACAAGTGATGCCTCTGAAACTGCGGCTGGACCGACGCCAGAACGGTATCCAACATTTTCTTCTAGTCAGAAGTCACTCAACACTCATACTTATTTTAAATTAACTTAACCAAGACAATTCCTGCTCACTTCATCTTAAAACAATATTAATCTGATTTTGTATTTCTTTGTTCCAATTTCAGCACAGCCATGGTTGGATCAGAGGTATCGTAGCTACTTGATTTTTAACCCTTTACACTGGTACCCATATGCGGGTTGAAAATGGCAGATTTGGGCACTGATAAGCACCTAAATTGGATCAAGAGTGGCTGCAGGGCCGTAACTAGGGTTTGAGTTTTAGTGCAGACCGTAAGGATGCTGTAGGTTCATTCACCTCAGTCGGTCTACAAAAAACACAGTCCATCTATTAGCTGTACAATTGTAATGTTACACACCTGAAATGGGGGAAATGTGAGAAATGATTCACCCTGACATGAAGCACCGGTAGCAAAACAAAAATGTAGGACACTTTTAGAACTGTAGTGGTTGTATTTTAATGTCGGCCTATAGGGAAGATAGGTCCTGTGGAGGTGTTCATATAGTAATGTCGGCCTATAGGGAAGATAGGTCCTGTGGAGATGTTCATATTGAAACATACAGTGGTTGCATTTTAATGTTGGCCTATAGGGAAGATGGGTCCTGTGGAGATGTTCATATAGAAACATACAGTGGTTGCATTTTAATGTCGGCCTATAGGGAAGATGGGTCCTGTGGAGATGTTCATATAGAAACATACAGTGGTTGCATTTTAATGTCGGCCTATAGGGAAGATGGGTCCTGTGGAGATGTTCATATAGAAACATACAGTGGTTGCATTTTAATGTCGGCCTATAGGGAAGATGGGTCCTGTGTAGGTGTTCATATTGAAACATATTTTTTTAAGTTCCTAACTTATTTGAAAAGTATAGTACAGGTTCAGTTAGGGTACCCCTGACCCCATGTTTGGGAACCACTGTACAAACCTCTTTCTGCTTGCTTCCTCCCTCTCTCTGTCTCCTCACCACTGAGCTCCACATCACCACTGTCTGTCTCTCCGTAGCAGAGCATGTGAGCGGAGTTGAGCAGTTGGAAATCCCTTCTCATCGCTCACCGAGCTCCGGAGCTCTGCCACAAACCGCTCAGTGCCTACAGGATCACAGGGGGAAAAAACTGCAGCTCCAAATTCGTTCCATTCATTTTCATCGCAATTTAACCAACACCCATCTTTTTTTTTTGTTACTACCTGGATCTACCAATTGGTTAATATTTATTGAAGCCAAACCATATGGATTTGATTGAAAAGTATTTGAATAATAATGGAAAGGTGAATGTAAGAAGCTAACATAATTTCAAATAGGCTACATGTTATATTAAACAGCATATACGGGGCATTCAGAAAGTATTCCGACCCTTTGACTTTTTCCACATTTTGTTACGTTACAGCCTTATTCTAAAATGAATAAAATAAAATAAAAAATACTTATCAATCTACACACCATACCTCATAATCTCAAAGCAAAAACTTTTTTTTTTTTTTTTTCTTTTTTTTTAACCCTTTACTCTGTACTTTGCTGAAACACATTTGGCAGCGATTACAGCCTTGAGTCTTCTTGGGTGTGACGCTGAAAGTTTGGTGTAACCGATGTGAAATGGCTAGCTAGTTATCGGTGGTGCGCGCTAATAGCGTTTCAATCGGTGACGTCACTTGCTCTGAGACCTGAAGTAGTTGTTCCCCTTGCTCTGCAAGGGCCGCGGCTTTTGTGGCGCGATGGGTAACGACGCTTCGAGGGTGTCTGTTGTCGATGTGTGCAGAGAGGGTCACTGGATCAAGCCCAGGTAGGGGCGAGGAGAGGGACAGAAGCTATACTGTTACATTGGCACACCTCTTTAAGTTCTGTCAGGTTGGATGGGGAGCGTCGCTGCAGAGATGTTCGAGCGGGTTCAAGTCCGGGCTCTGGCTGGGCCACTCAAGGACATTCAGAAACTTGTGCATCCATCCTCCCAGTCTCTGCTGCTGAAAAACACCCCCACCGCATGATGCTGCTGCCACCACCATCTTTCACCGTAGGGATGGTACCAGGTTTCCTCCAGATGTGACGCTTGGCATTCAGGCCAAAGAGTTCGATCTTTGTTTCATCAGACCAGACAATCTTGTTTTTCATGGTCAGAGTACTTTATTTCCATTTGGCAAATTTCAAGCAGGCTGCCGTGCTTTTTACTGAGTGTCTTCC